>NC_136877.1:41723111-41845740 GCF_949152265.1 Phoxinus phoxinus | reverse complement strand
ATGATTGCTAAAATGGCACAGTCTGTAACAGGCATAAAAGATAGACTTCAGTGTCCTTCTCTTTGCACCGCAAGGTCTTTGACAATGTGACAATGTGAACTGCATTACTGCAAACCAGATAAAACTTTGTCGGATTTACAGAGAGGCATGCAATTACTTTTTGAATTGACATTGGTATATTACAACTCAGACTATTCACTTTGGTCAGGCTTGATTGTCTTTTAGATTTATAGCAATGGCTAAACTACACACTCTACCTGCAATCCAAATGACTTTTCTCTTTTTAGGACTGTCCTCTCATAAAGACCAATCTCTATGGGACTCTGGTTTTAGTGAAATGAAGAATGAGTTTGTATGATTGCGAGTGACCTCCAACTTGATCTGTGGTTGGTCCTTCCCTCCAACGTATTCCATAATTAATTAATTAATTTGTTTTTGTGTTTTTTTTGGGGCAGAATTTCGGGAATTTCTTTCTTATCAAATAATTAGAAACTAGAACAAAAAGAACAACCAATGTAAGAAAGCCATAGTAATCATTGTTTCCTAAATGAATTTATAGCCTAGTAGATGATGGTTCTAAGTATGTTTGTTGTTCAGCTTGATTTGACTCTTCTTGGCATGATAACTGATATCATAATAAGATTGGAATGATAACTGACGCTACAGTATGTTTGGGAAGGGGTCAATTTACGTTACTGTTTCAGGACAGCTCAAATGCAATCATTGATTTACCTCATTGATTTGTTTTATTGGGTTAAATGTCAAGTTGAAACCTGACCTCTGGGACTGTAATTTGTCATTTGTTTCAGGGCTCAATATAGACAGTCGGCTGTGAGAAAAATACAACAAAATGGCTCAATACATATGATTCTGATAAATGAGGACATCGATGCTTTTAAAGGTATTTTTGGATGACTTGTAACTTCTACCGCTTTTTGCATTACAGTAAATGTATGTATAATTCCTGATATTAACTGATGTAAAAGTCCACAAGCATTATAAAGAATAAGATAATGAACCAATTGAAAGAACATTAACAAAGGCCCATTAAAACGGCACTCTGGATTTATTTAATTAATTTCCACTTGAACAATAGGACTGAACAATGCCCATGCACCACATTTTATCACAACTTTTAGTGTGCTGTGGCTAATAAAATCACATCCATTTAGAGATCCAAAAGAGTGCAATGCAGCAACATTTCTCAAAAAATGGTCTTTTCTTCACATGCCCCCTTATAATGCAATTATAATTTTGATATTTAGTCAAAATTGCGCAATATAATGCAGTATATTGATGGTCAAAACTATTGAAATGAAGACATTCTAGGCTTGTCACCGAGAAAAGTTCAGTATTGTCCACAGAAATGTGTTTTGCATTTGATGTAAGCAGATTAAAATGTATTAATCTGATTAAAACCATGCATTGGGGTATACAAATGATGGCAATAAAAATAACCACAATTCTTAGCGAATAATAAGAATAATGGAAATTGCACGATCGAAGAGGTTTGCTTGTATCATGTAAATATCTTAAGTCCTTCCTTACTGTGATTATTGGAAACAATCAGATTATTGGTGCACATGTAGTAGTCATTGATCAATAACCTCTTTGAGGCAAAAAAGTTGTATGTGCACAAATTTAAGATAAATAGATTTTCAGTATTGAAGTATTATGCTTCTACAAGAAGATCATACTTTTTTCAGTGCTAGAACATTTGAGAAACCTCACCAGTAGTCCACTATACAGCTCTGTATATTGTCTACGGTCATATTTGTTCATGTTGAGTTGAAATGTTAAGTGTTCATGGGTTCCCTGCATGCATTGAATTAATTGTGTGCTCACTGTTATTGTTTAGCTGTCTGCTGACTTTATTTAAACTTTTGTTTAAATATAGCTTATTATTTATAATTAATTCTTGTCGCTATGTCAAGAAGGGGGAGGGGTCATATTATGATGCTTTTCTCCAAAACACTTTGGCCATTATTGGCACCCCTTTATTAAATACTTTTTGCAACCACCTTTTTCCAAGATCACACCTCTGATTATTATCTTTAGTTCACCTCACTGGGGACTGGGATGGTCATGCTCAGTGACACATTTTTGTGATGATTTTGATGTTTGTTTTTGGATCATTGTCCTGATGGAAGATCCAACCACGACCCATTATAAGAATGTGGTGTTTGTTTCATCATATTTAAACTCCTGTGAAACAAGAAGTCATAGTTAGACGATTTCATGTTCCTGCACCCTGCTGTGCTACTGTGCTAAAGACAATTACTTAGGACAATTATTTATTCATCATGTTTCCTTGAATTATCACTTTTTTTCTCACAAATTCCATTTTACCATACTTTTTATATTTTACAAATTGCTGTGTTTTGAACTTTAAAGAATAGAGTCATAAACTGTTCCCTAAATTTTCCTGTGGGAAAAAATTATTACCATTCTATACAATTTGATTTACACGTCTTTATTTAAATTTTACTGTCTGTGTACTTTTGTTGTCTCTTTGCACTGGAAGCTGCTTCTGTCACCAAAACCAATTTCTTGTGTATGCAAGCATGCTTGGCAATAAATCTCTTAAAAATAGCACTTTAGAACTGTAGCCCTTAGAACACCTTGTGTTCTACATGGGCCGAGTGCTTTTTCCTGGAATAGGCCTTTTTTCCTGATGTGCCCTATAAAAGTCTAAATTAGACTTCTGCTTATGGAAAAGGGAAAGCGGTGAGCTAGAGTTACATATGGCACATTATCATATTGAGCTGCTATGGCCTTTTTTCTTTCACAATTGGGGGCGTTTATTTTCCTTGTACGTGACGATGTTAATTTCAGCGCACTCTAAGGTCTCTTTATAAGGAAAACTGGAAATCCGCCCATGTGTGCCTACTTAAAATTCATTGTGCATTTTTTGGGTATATTATCTGCCAGTTTATTACCGCTCAGACAAAACTCCAGAGTAAATTAAAGTGATCGATCACAAAACAGAACACTAACTGTTGTCAAGAGAAAAATTGAAAATCTAGTATGTGTGCGGGTTTCCTGTAGGGGGACTTTGAAAATGTAATTTAAAATAGGCTGTTTAAAGGAATAGGAGCATTTGTTTTGGTGTGCAATAAAAAAAAAGAGTCATATTTAGATGTATCACGCAAAGTTTGGCTTAATTTCATTTCGTCTCTTGATTGCAACGTTGTTACTTGGTTAAACATGACCACAAATGAGATTTAAGAGCTACTGCAGAGGGGAATGTTATGACTGAATACCCAGCTAACAAGAACATTTTGTTAAGGTTTTGTTATTTCTGAATGTTCCAAACGTCATGAAAAAAAAAACTGCTACAGCGTTAGCTTAAGTTCTGAGAATGTTCCCTGTTAGCTGGCTAATTACTGTACTTCAACATACATGAAAGTCTTAAAAAATACACAATGGGATTGTACAGTATGTCATCAGAATATAGCACACAAGCAGTATATGAACTACTAAAATTATGATTTTATGCTGCTTGTTTTGAATGAATAATGACTTAAAAATATGTACGTTTTACAAAATGTTATTGTATGGCATCAGAATATAGCACACAAATACTGTGATGGTCATTTTATGCTGCTTGCTTTTGTTCCATGGAGCTCAGCTCTATCATTCACTTCGTCATTGTATGATAAGCAGAAGCTCTGACTTTTTGCTTTTGTGTTTCATAGATGAAAGAACAACATGGAGGTGAGTAAATGAGAATAAATCAATTTAATATTTGGATGTTTAACTTTTTATATATTGAGAGAGAGAGGTCTCAGAATAGTGTTTGTATATATATATTCTCTTGTTTGAATCACTTTGCACAGAAGCATGCATTCATCACCAGGTTGCAGTTCTTGCGCTGTCCCTTTAAGAAGCCAGTACAGCTGTCATTGGAGTGATTGTCTGAGCTTAAACTCCTCTGGTGGAGGGGCTTATGCAGCACTTCAGCAGGACCCAATCGGGCAGGTAGCACTTCTCGTTCATGTCCCACCCCCCTCAGAGTCCCATCAGCAACACCGGCACGGGAGAACTCCTACAGATGGGACACATGCTCACTGAAGACTGCAGAAAGTTTTAACACTGGGAAATGAGTGAAATGGCAGAACCAGCAACAATAACCAGACCCCTGATATCCTCCAAGCGGCACAAGAGCATAAGAAAAAATTCCAGAAGGATTTATTCCTCATATCAGGACGATAATGGGTAAGTTGGCTTTTTGACCAAATTTCCCCACTGTAAATTGCATTGGCTTATATCACACATGACACTTGTAGACTAAAGAATTCAGTCTTTGAATATTCATGCCTTGCAGTGGAACAGAGCCTAATATTTATTTTAAAAGTTTCTAAACGTGTTGGTACAAAAACGATATACATTTATATTTTTAAGAATTAACATAAATTCAGCTGTATAAATTCTTGTATACCATCATTTTTTTCATAATTTTGAGTCTTGATTTCCATAATACAAGGAATTAAAATGATGCACATCGCATGTTGCTTTGTATATGCAGTGCACATTTCTTCACATACAGTATGATTTATGTAAGCACATGAGAGAAAATAAAAATGAAGTGACTTTGGTCATCATTTTACAGATATAACTACATACAACATAAACAGGTTATACTATGTATATACAGTTGGAGGGTTATGGATCTATTTCACCTTCATCCTCCAAAGAGTGCATTTACCTCATTTGCACTATCATCAAATAAAATGAATTAATTTTCCATTTGACCATAATTTTGTTTATTTAAAGTGTAATAATTTACTTTAATAATAATGTCATATTATAATTATAACATGAAATATTACAAATAAGATGAAAATGAACTATGTGTGTGTGTATGATGTATGTATATGTATTGTTTCTACATCCACTTTAATATTTTGAATGTGCTTTTGTCATACCATATAAAGCAACAGTTTTATTATGTGCTGCAAATGTTACTGTAAGATTAATTAAAGTGATTATCGATCTTCGGTTGTGTTTCAGACCATCTGATGATGAAGATAAGGATGGAGAGAGAGTGGAGAGTAATGATCCAGAGGAGATGTTCCAGAACATTCAGCTTCAGAAGGAAATCATCGCCAACATCCAAACCAAACCCTGGCCAATAAGACGCAAGCTAAAAGTACTTAAGTAAGACCCCGCCGAGTATATGTTAAGAAAATGTCATCCGAATTTAATCATGTATTAAAATTATTACAGATCTTAAAGTTGTATTGTTCTCTAGTGGAACATTTTAAATCGTACAAGATATAAAGGATAAAATATTTATAAGTTCAGCATTTATAAGGCCAAAATGTTTCAAGCTCTTGATATACAGTATAATGTGCTGTAAAGGTATTTTTGAGCTGAGGCCAATGTTTATACAGCAGTTGACATGATTGCAGGAAAGCCTGTGATGCTCGATACAGAAGTAGGAATAATGAAAAGAAATAAGCATTATTTCTTTTTAAGTTTATTATTTGACTCCATTAGAGCCATTAGTCTACTTAGAAACGATATTTCAAAATGTTTGAAACTGATGATAATGGCCGAGGAAAGCATCTGTGCATTAAACCCGTAAGGTAAATAACAATTAACTTTCATTGCTTGAAAGCGGCCGCCATATTTACAACATGATGCCTGGAGAACAAACTAAATTGGCTGAGTAATTGTTTCATTAGCCTAACCAGCAGTTTCTCTTTTTACTGGGTACCGATCACTGAGGCTTCTTTGGGCGGGGGTCAAGGATGCGCAAATGTTACAGCAAGAGCACATTGTGGTTATTTCTGGTAAAGTCTAAGCATCTGGCAAAGCCATGCCAAAGCAGTGTAAAATACAATACATCTACTTTTATTGTTTAAAATACAATGTTTACCATGTTGGTATAAATACAAATGTTTAAAATAGCTTTAGATGGAATGGAGTAGTAGTGCATGTTATACAGCACAGGACATCAAATTTCCAAATGTCAGTTACCAACATAACGCTTTTATTATTTATTTATTTCAGAGGTTCTGAACGTTTGCGTCCACCCTAATATATAAAAAAAATCTGATTATCCAACCAAGAACTTTATTAGCACATTTATCTTTGAAGTTACTTACAATAACTGGCAGGTTTATGCCTGATGGTTCATGGAAGAGATACATGCTACATTTTACGAGTGTCCTCATCATCTTTGGGTGAGTGCCCATGATTGCATACACCCCCACCTTCTGAAGAAAGTACCCCCCAAAATCAATTTTCAATCTGTATTTGTTTGATGTTTCTATTATGTTGCCATTGAATTTATGGCTTTTTTTCTTTCTTTTCTTTTTCTTTTTTGTTGGTTTGTTTTTCATTTTTATTAATAAAGAAACCAATGAACTGACACCTTTAATGGGTAAAACATCTATGAAAGGCAAACATTAATAAAAGAGTGTGTTTGTGTTCATGTTAACACAACTAACCACAGCTGTCAGTCCATACCAGGATATGTTGTAGATTGCTAAAGCGCAGTGTATTTGTTTGTGTGTGTTTTAGGCAAGCCAGAGAGATTGTTCTGAAATATGAGGGCAGACTGACCAGGACACGGGGTTACCAGGCAGCCGGGGCAGATGTACGTTTTATGCGACCTTTTATCTACAGAATTTGTTCATTAGGATTTTTGTTCACCTTTTGTATTGGTAGTATACCATTTTTACAGTATCTGAACAAGATATGCATGTTGCTTACAGCATTATTCATGGTTTTTGCTAAGGCAAATATTGCTATATGTCTGTCTTGATGTAAGTCTATCTGTCTTCATGTCTATCTATCTATCTATCTATCTATCTATCTATCTATCTATCTATCTATCTATCTATCTATCTATCTATCTATCTATCTATCTATCTATCTATCTATCTATCTATCTATCTATCTATCTGTCTGTCTGTCTAAACTGCTTTTGTCTTTTTCATCTTATAGCTTCTCTCATTTTTTTCTTTCTTTCATTTTTTTTCATCAGCTGTGTGTTTGTGAGATTCCGGTAAAGGTTCTGCATGTCTCTGGTTCAGCGGTGCTCCTCATCTTCTCACAGACGCTGCACTCAAATTTATGGCCTGTTGTTATAGCCTGGTTTAATTAAAATGTCCAATGGCATTCGCCAAGGCTGCCCAAGCACCATTAAAATTAATTGACTTTTTAGCAAGTGGATTTGATGGTGAATTATTAATTCTGATGATGGCTTTTTATTGCAGATTGAAAATCAGATATCCGTACACATTGATTTAACAAATTATGATCTCACTATCCTTATACATGAGAACTCGGGTCTCACAGGTCTTTCAGCATTGAATCTTTTACTTGTGGATTCATCCGTCTACAAACTATCCTAATCTAACATTTGCTTGTGTTATAATTTTATCTAACTGTTGTATTTGTTCTCATGTGATCATAAATGTTTGTTTGCAGTTGCTGAAAAAGATTTCAAGAGTCCTCTACAACATTGTTGTTCTGTTCATTCCCTGGGAGATGAGGATTAAAAAGATTGAAAGTTAGTATCCTGACAAACAGTATGTGTTTAATTGTCTGCAGATATAAATATTAATGTTATCCATATATTGCAAGGTGTAAGGAAAAACAATGTTATTTGATCACATAACTTAAATGAATGATAAAATAGTTCTAATATTGGAAATATATTAGGCCTTATGCATATTCCCTGTATAAAATATACTTTGTCAGGTAACCTAAAATGTACATCCATGTGGAATCTAGATTAAGTAGTGTTATTAACGTCAAATATTTAATTAGACTGAAACAATACAACCCTTATACGCAAGTATTTTAAGGGTCAGATCAGGTAGAAATAACTCCATACTGCATTAAATGTACACTAAACAGCATGTTGTTTTTGAAGGTCATTTTGGATCAGGAGTGGCCTCTTACTTCATATTCCTACGATGGCTGTTTGGGATCAATATAGTTCTCACTATTATGACTGGAGCCTTTATCGTGCTGCCTGAGGTTTGTATGCACTGCATTCATTCTTAAAAGTAATGAATAAGCTATACATGTGAAACTCGAAAAATTTGAATATCGTGCAAAAGTTCATTTATTTCAGTAATTTAACTTAAAAGGTGAAACTAATATATTTTATAGACTCATTACATGCAAAGTGAGATATTTCAAGCCTTTATTTGTTATAATTTTGATTGATTATGGCTTACAGCTTTGAAAACCTTTTCACAATATTCTAATTTTGAATTTGGGGTTCTCTTTCGTAGAGTTCTCTCGTACTGCGTCGAAGAACGCTACGGGAAAGATATTTCTTTGTCGAGATTGAAGCCTAAAATTAATCCTTAATTTTGTAATATTGTAAAACGCTTTTCTGAAGCATACAACCTAGGCGGAGCAATACAGCTCACCCATTGGCTGCTCTGCCAGAAAAGCACAGCCTATGCGAGGCCAGAGACGCTGACCAATGAGGACGCTTCGCGCCCTTCTGCGTCACCTCCCGCCCAAACAGGCGTGGCCTAGGCCTATAAATACGAGCATAGCTGTCTAACACGCCGATTTTCTTAAATTCAACGAAGCTGCACGCATCGCTGGATTGATTCGAGCCGCCACAGCCGTTTGGAACAAGCACCTCAGCAGGACGAGCCTCTTACCTGAAGCCGCTGGTCATCGCCGCCTTCAGCCGCCGTTCCCTGCTGCGCTTCTCCGGCGTGGAATATCCTTTCAGTTTTGTGTGTGTTTTGTGTGTGTGTTCGCCTACCGCGGCACACATTTTTTCCTCACAAAAGAGCAACGAGTGTCTTTTTAAAGATGTCTCGCGTTTCCTGCGGCTCCTGCCGAGCCGCGCTCATCGACGGGGACCACCACGAACTATGTGTTTCCTGCTTGGGCGAGGAACATGCAGCTCTCGCTCTCGGTGATGGCGGCTGCCATCACTGCGACATGATGCCAATCGCGACTCTGCGGACTCGCCTTGCATCTTTCGCCGAAGCTGCTCATCCGCCCCCTGTAGCGCCGCGCCGTAAGAAGCGCCGCGCTCAGCGGGTCCCGGAACCTCCCTCCATGAGGAGCTCGCCGCCGCCACCGCCGCTAGCTCCTCTCAACGTGTCGCTTGAGTCGCTCACCGACGGACAACAGCCGCAGCCTGCCGCTTTGTCCGTTATGGATGACGACCAGCAAGCCGTATCAGAGGGGGATGACGACTGCTGTTCGCTTCTCGCTTCGGAGAGCGAGGGATGGGCGAGCTCTGTGGACCTCCCCTCCCCCGCCGTTCCGGAACGTCGAGGAGGGAAGATCAGCATCGAAGCAGAGCTGATGCGTCTGCTCACACAGGCCGTATCGAGCCTCGGCCTCGAGTGGTCGACGCCCGAACAACCTGCACTCAACCGGCTGGATGGCCGCTTCCTCTCTGGAGACCGCGCTGCGCCCCCCTCCAGACACGCACCCTTTCTTCCTGAGCTTCACGAAGAGGTAGCGAAATCGTGGAAGGCGCCCTTTTCAGCCAGAGTACGTACTTCTGCCTCGCCAGCATTCTCCGTAGTGGACGGTGCTCGAGACAGAGGCTACCACGCTCTCCCTCCGGTCGAGGAGGCTGTAGCGACTCACCTTTGCCCACCCTCTGCTGGACGGCGGGCTAAGGGAGTCCTACCATCTAAAGCTTGCCGCACATCGTCAGCTCTGAACAGCCGCGTGTATTCCGCCGCCGGACAAGCTGCATCGGCGCTGCACACCATGGCGGTGCTCCAAATCCACCAGGCTAACCTCCTCTGCAAGCTAGACGAGGAAGGCCCGGGCGCGATCAGTGTTCCGGACTTACGTAGCGCCACAGACCTAGCTCTTCGCGCTACAAAGTCCGCCGCACACGCCATCGGCAGGATTATGGCCTCAGCTACTGTTTCCGAGAGACATTTATGGCTGACTCTCTCTGAAATGGCGGAGTCGGAGCGCTCTGCGTTCCTCGACGCTCCCATTTCACCGACTGGCCTCTTCGGATCCTCCGTGAAGGACTTCGCGGACCGATTCGCCGAGGTACAGAAGACTTCGCAGGCCATGAGACATTTCCTGCCAAAGCGCTCCAGTTCCGCAACAGGCCGCCCTAAACAGCCGCCTGCCCGAACTCAGCAGCGTCCCGCGCCCGCCGCGCCAGCACAGCAGCAACAGGCCCGAGAGAGACCACGGTCTCGCTCCGCCGGACGCCGCCCGCCACCGCGTGGTCCTCGGCCCAAGATCTCACTCAAGCCCGAGGCCTCAGCGCCATCCTAGCCCTGCTAGGAAAAAGACGGTGTTCGGGTCCCGCTGCGGCCGGACTTCCACCAAAGATTTTCGCTTGTACAGCCCTAAGTTCCGTGTTTGTACCAGTGTATTTAGCAGCCAACAAACCGGCCGTAAAGCCCGTTTGCCTGCACACAAACGCCGTTTTCACGGCGACCCAGATAAATCCAAAAAAGAGTTTAATTTCTGGTGTTCCGGCCAAGGCCGATGGTGTAATGTGTGTAACTGCAATGCCCACCCAGTGCCCATTCATTCACACAAGCACAGCCCCGTTCAACACAGGGTTTGCACATATAAAATCGGCTCATGCCGGTTGTGCTTTACATGTAGTGAGCGTGCCCACTATCCAGTGCCCACAACCACTACACACTGCACGTTCCGCGGTTTCTGTAAAAACGAAACTAACGAACGGTCAGTCAGTTCACAAACACAGTGTCCCCGGTGTTATAAATGTGCCCGCTACCAAGCGCCCACGTTTATTCACAACCATAACGAGGTGCCCCGTAAGGCTCGCCCCGCGTGCTCTCTCTCAACTCAGAGCGCGCGGGGGACGCATACTGTGTTAAACATGTCCCCCGCCTCAGACGCCACGGCGTCCATGTTACAGCACACGGTTGCTCTCGTGTCGCCGCCATTTCGCGACCAGGGCCCAGATTACATTCAACCCCTAGTCACACGTGCACATGCATGGGAAAGACTCCCCGGGGTCTCAGAATGGGTGCTAGAGACTATAAAAAGAGGCTATTCGCTACAGTTTCATCGACGCCCTCCCCGTTTCACGGGAAAAGTCGAAACCACGGTAAAAACAGAAGTAGCACATCTACTTCGAGCCGAAATAGCGAAGCTATTGAGCAAAGGGGCCATAGAGCCTTTATCTCAAGCTCAGAGCGAAGGGGGTCTGTACAGCAGATATTTCCTGGTACCGAAGAAAGACGGGGGTCTCAGACCCATTTTAGATCTAAGGCGTCTGAACAAAACGCTAACAAAGCGGAAGTTCAGAATGCTCACGACCAGAAAAATCCTCGCGCAAATTCGCCAAGGAGACTGGTTTATGGCGATAGATCTGAAAGACGCGTATTTTCACATACAAATTGCGTCACGTCACAGGCGATTTTTGAGATTCGCCTTCGAGGGCCGGGCATATCAGTACACAGTCCTGCCATTCGGCCTGTCTCTAGCACCTCGTACATTTACAGTGTGCATGGACGCGGCGCTGGCACCCCTGAGACTCCGAGGCGTTCGAATTCTGAACTATTTGGACGATTGGCTGATTCTAGCTCAATCGCCGTCAGAACTCGCTCACCACAAGACACTAATACTCGATCACCTCGAGTGCTTAGGTCTGAGAGTCAATTGGGAGAAAAGTTCACTGTTTCCCAGTCAAAGGATCTCCTTTTTAGGACTGGATCTGAACTCACTGTCTATGACAGCACGGCTGTCATCACAGCGCAGGCGAAATACCCTGCAAATGGCGAAATCCTTCCGCAGCGGCCACATAGTGCCGCTCAGGAGATTTCAGAAAATGCTGGGCCTCATGGCCTCAGCCTCTACAGTGCTGCAGTTGGGCCTGCTGCGCATGCGCCCACTACAGTTCTGGTTGAGAACGCGCGTACCGCGCCGAGCATGGTTACACGGTCGTTATCGCCTCAAGGTCACTCAGGAATGCATTTCAGCCCTGACACCATGGAGAGCGTCAGACTGGTACCGGTCAGGTGTAAGCCTGGGGACTTCCTCGAGCCTGAAGGTGGTGTCCACGGACGCGTCCACCTCAGGCTGGGGAGCACTGCTCGACGGCAGACCGCTCTTTGGCCAATGGGCAGAGCGAGCCAAACTACCGCACATAAACTGCCTGGAAATGATGGCGGTGGACTTTGCGCTGAGGCGCTTCTGTCCCCGGATAAAAGGACACCACGTCCTGGTCCGCTCGGACAACATGTCGGTAGTAGCCTACATAAACCGCCAGGGTGGCCTGAGGTCCCGAAACCTATTCAGGTTAGCGGAACGCATACTGGTGTGGGCCCAGCACAACCTGCGCTCGTTAAGAGCAATACACGTGCCAGGCCATTTGAACGTAGGCCCGGACAGACTCTCACGGAACAACGTTCCTACGGGAGAGTGGTCCCTACACACACAGACAGTGCGTCTGCTGTGGAAAACGTTCGGCAGAGCGGAAATAGACCTGTTTGCAAACCAGGAAAACGCTCACTGCCCAGAATTCTTTTCGAAGAGCACGAACGCGCTGGCCAGAGTCTGGCCCCGCCGTCCGCTCTATGCTTTTCCTCCTGTCTCGCTCCTGCCTCAAGTGCTGGAGCGTATCAAGGAGAGCGGATGCTCAGTACTACTAGTTGCTCCATACTGGACGAATCATACCTGGTTCCCAGCTTTGATGCGACTGAAAAGTACTGCCCCGTGGCCGATTCCAGTGAGGAGAGACCTCCTCTCACAGGCCAAGGGCGCGATTCTGCATCCTCACCCCGAGCTTTGGTCCCTACACGTATGGGCCATAAACGGGTACCCGCTAACCTCCCAAGAGGAGTGTTAGACACGATCGAGCAAGCTAGGGCTCCGTCTACTAGACGACTCTACGCTTCCAAATGGTCGGTGTTCTCTGGATGGTGTTCAGATCAAGGTCTGTCACCACTTCAGTGTGGAGAACCGGAGGTTCTCTCCTTCCTGCAAGAGCTATTGGATAAGGGAAGAACCCCATCCACGCTCAAAGTCTATGTGGCTGCCATATCAGCGTTCGTTAATCCAACGCTTGGCCGTTCACTAGGCAGGAACGACCTGGTGGTCCGCTTCCTTAGAGGCGCCAGGAGGTTAAACCCTCCAAGGCCCCCCTCAGTCCCCGTTTGGGACCTTTCTACAGTGTTGAACGCTATGAAAGGGGCCCCTTTCGAGCCTATTCACTCAGTTGACATGAAACACCTGTCTTTCAAGACCGTGTTTCTTTTGGCTCTCGCTTCAGTGAAGCGTGTGGGAGACTTGCAAGCGCTCTCAGTGAGAGCTTCTTGTATGGAGTTCGGGCCAAACGACTCCGTAGTCGTATTGAAACCGAAACATGGGTACGTGCCTAAGTCCCTCAACACACCGTTCAGGGCTCAGGTCATCTCCCTGTCGGCCCTGCCGGCCTCAGAGGACGGAAATAGCTCCCTTTGCCCGGTCAGGGCATTAAGAGCTTACGTGTCCCGCTCCGCTGTTTTTCGACAGACGGAGCAGCTCTTTGTTTCGTTCAGCGGACGCTCCAAGGGGCGAGCCGCGACGAAACAGAGTCTGTCTCGATGGGTAGTGGACGCCATTGCGCTAGCCTACGCATCTAGAGGTTTGGAATGCCCTTTGGGCATCAGAGCACATTCCACGAGAGGCATGGCCTCTTCATGGGCTTGGTATAGCGGAATCTCGTTACAAGATATCTGTATGGCGGCAGGCTGGGCCTCCACGTCTACATTTATTAGGTTCTATAACCTAGAGGTTCCTGCGTTGCAGGCTAAACTGCTCTCGGTCTAGAAGACTATGTATTAGTGTCCCCTGCCCCGCGATGCGGCCCAGGTCACTCCAATGTTTTACGTGTATAAGTGTTCCTGCCCCGCGATGCGGCCCAGGTCACTTCAATGTTTAAGCATCACTCACTGACAATGTGTCCCATGAGCATGCTATTACCCCTCATATATATCTATATTTTCATATATATGCTATTATGCCTTAAGAGGCACTACTATAAAGGGATGATGCTATTTAGCCGCTCTCCCTATACTTCTTGGGGTAGGCACTTGTATACCAGGGCGCGCGCGCCCTTAGGTGTCTGTGTCGGTCCAAGAGCACGCACGGCGTTTTACATGGGGTTCCCGTAGCGTTCTTCGACGCAGTACGAGAGAACTCTACGTAAGAGAACGTACTCGGTTACTAACGTAACCTCGGTTCTCTCTAGAAGAGGGAACGAGTACTGCGTCTCATGGCCGTGCGTGTCCGCGCTGCGTCGCTTCATTGACGAAAATCGGCGTGTTAGACAGCTATGCTCGTATTTATAGGCCTAGGCCACGCCTGTTTGGGCGGGAGGTGACGCAGAAGGGCGCGAAGCGTCCTCATTGGTCAGCGTCTCTGGCCTCGCATAGGCTGTGCTTTTCTGGCAGAGCAGCCAATGGGTGAGCTGTATTGCTCCGCCTAGGTTGTATGCTTCAGAAAAGCGTTTTACAATATTACAAAATTAAGGATTAATTTTAGGCTTCAATCTCGACAAAGAAATATCTTTCCCGTAGCGTTCTTCGACGCAGTACTCGTTCCCTCTTCTAGAGAGAACCGAGGTTACGTTAGTAACCGAGTACGTTTTCATAGCTGTAAGCCATAATCATCAAAATGATAACAAATAAAGGCTTGACATATCTCACTCTGCATGAGTCTATATAATATATTAGTTTCACCTTTTAAGTTGAATTACAAAGGATCTTTTGCACGATATATTCAAAATTTTTGAGTTTCACCTTGATACTAACTCAGATATAACAGATATGTTCAGATATAAACATTTATAAATTAAAGTGTCATGGAAATCAAAGGATCTTTTAAAGTGGTCCTATTATACCCTTTTACGAAGTCTTGATTTATTTTTTCAAGTCTTTACGTGTCTTGAAGACTAGAATGTGTTTTCATGCTTGATTGTTAAAAAAACGCATTATTTTATTATGTTGTTTTCGAATGAAGCCCCTCCTTCCGAAATACGAAATGTGCTGTGATTGGTTAGCTGGCCCAGTGTGTTGTGATTGGCAGCGCTTAGTGCGTGTTCGGGAAACGAGCTTACAAAGAGCTTACAAAAAGCTAAAGTAATAAGATTACAGTACATCACTTATCAGACTTTTTACAACCCAACAAACAACAATTGTTCAGTTGGTAAAAACAAGTGCCCACCACACCAACCAATGGGTTAACACACTGATCCTACAAAACCCAACCAAATGTCTTATAGTGTTGTTCGGCGTCTGCCGGTGCAGTGTGAATTGGCCTTTTAAGCGTTATACATGACATTATTCTCCTTTATTATTATTTCAGAAAGCATGCACATATATTTAAATGCTGTGGGTTCATACATTATTTGTAGACAACATCTTTTATTAAAACTCCACAAGGAAATTTTTAGACCTGGAAATTGAAAATATGGTTAGATTTATTTCACTCGCAGTGCAGAGACACAAAGCAATTTCTGCTCGGGTATGATCTGTTGTCCTCTATCATTCCCTCTGTCTCTCCAATCTGTCCAATCAGCTCCTGGCCGGCGCTCCATTTGGGACCACCCGCAGCAAGACCATTCCCAAGGATCACCTTACCTCCGCACAAGACCTGGACACCATCTGGTCGTTGGGGGCAAGATTATTATCTCTTTTTTTTTTTACTGCTTTACCAATGTGCTGTACATATTATCAGTGTAACTTATGGATTTAATCACTTATGGATTTATTTGTGCTTTGCAATCTGCCACACTGTGTGTTTTTTTCTATGTCTGTGTTGCAGGGATATCTACAATACTCCGTACTTTTTTACGGCTACTACGGCAATGTGCGTAAAATCGGCAGCGCTGGCTACAGACTACCCTTGGCCTATTTTATGGTCGGGATGGCAGTTTTTGCCTACAGCTTCTTCACTTTGTTAAGAAAGTAATCACCACTACAAAGATGCTTTGCTTGAAATCACTGATTAACTTGCATTCACATTTATGCATTTGGTCCAAATGAGACTTGCAGCACATTCAAGCTGTACGTGTTTTCAGTTCATGCATTCCCTGAGAATCGTAGCCATGACTGTAAATAATCAATGGGGACTTTCTGTTGAAGCTGGTTTACCAAAGATCTGGTTGACCTGGATTACATTTATGATGTTTTTAAGTAATTTAAGGCCATGTGGTTTATTTGTATGCAGTCATCGTCATTTATAAACTCTGGTATGCAAAATACATGCATGGAAATTCTTTAGCAAAAGCTCTATTTGTGTTCCTTGGAAAAGTAGCTGCTTACTAGTTCCATAATGCAACTTCATATGCTGTTTTCTATCAGAATGGCTAAAAACTCCCGCACGAGTTTAGCCGGCACCTCCGACGAGAATTTCACTTTCTGCTGGCGTGTCTTCTGTGCGTGGGACTACCTGATTGGGAACCCAGAGGCGGCCGAGAGTAAAGGGGCAGCCATCGTCAATAGCATCAGAGTGAGCGTTTCCTACATCCAACAGACTGAAATAAACAATCTGTCCTTGATTCAATTCTCAATGATCATCCAGTTTTAATTCAGTTAAGGGAGGTTTATGTTTCATTATTAGTGCTGATTTCCCAAGGAAAACATGTTGTTTGGGTCTCATCAGTATCATGCTAAATTCCAGATTTTATCGTTCAGTTTGAATACAAATATTTAATTTTTTATTTTTAAATAAAGTTGTGATTTCACTCAAATTTATGATAATCATAGTTCCCATTAATGACAGAAATATATTAGTCAGGTAAAGATTTTGCGCATTGGCCAGTAACTGCCAGTTTTTGTCAAATTTAAGAGCAAAATATTAATTTAATTAAAGTAAAATGTTTATTTAATTTAATTAGATAATTGAACTGTAGATTTTATATTGACCATCGGCTGTCCTGTTTTCTAGATATTGTTATCATATTGGTTGACTGTTTTAAAAATCATTATCATTTTCCTTCTTCTTCTTTTTTTTATGACGGTACCAAATTACCACAATTTATTGAAGTAACAGTATTTGGGATAAATGATGATCAATGTTTCTTGGGTTTTGGATTATCTTTTGGATGGTAACTGACCAAAAATGTTTTATTACTTTTTTTTAGGAGGCCATTGTAGAAGAGCAAGAGAAGAAGAAAGAAACAAGCTTGCAAGTTTTCCTCTTTATCTGTGTTTCCATTATCACCTCAACAAAACCCTAAGTGCTGACTAAGTGTTTTCTCCAAAGTTTCTCAGAAGTGCATGTTTAACAAAACGGGCTTTTGAGGGTGGGAATGATGGTATCAGTAAGTGACTTACAGCGATGTGCTGTTCCTCTCTATCGGGCTGTTGTCACGGCTCTTGTAATGCTGGCTCAGACAGCTTTGATTTATACATCTCCTCCCCGTTCCAATGCAATCGCAGCAGAACATGCGAAACGGAGAACACCCCGCCATATTTTATACAAACAGCCTTTTACTGCAGGCGGATGACTGCACCTAAATTGCCATCAGACCTGCTCACACATTTAAGCCGATTATTATATTGCTGGAATACGACACCCATGCACACAGGGTTATGCCAACATTTGTACAGTATCTTATCATAGCTAAACTTAATCTAACGTGACCAGGACACATTTCACCCCAGAAACTAATTGAAAAAAAGAAGGAAAAAAGTTATATTTTGCATGTAGAAAATGAAGCCTAATTTTGAAGCCATTAATTATTTTTTTATTTTGCATTATGACCTTATTTTCAGGACAATTTGGCACATTTGCTCAATGTATTCTCATTACTACAATGTGCCCAGACGGTGTTTTACAATTATCATTAATTTAATACAGTATTTTTTTATTAAAAATTGTAACTGTAATATGATCATTTTTAAATAATGCATACTCTACTAATTAAATAATGTTCTTGACAGGTTTCATGAGATATTTGTATAGATGACTTTCTTATATATCTCTGTAGAGTTTTGAATATGATGACAGAACAATTCTGAAGTACTTGCCTATTACTCACTTGCTTTTGTCTGTGATAAAACTTGTCAGGCAAACTGGGAAATGAAGTGCGTCAAGTCAGAAAGGGATTGTTTATTGATGCTGTGCTTGCAGTGTTCAGCCAATGCTGATTTAGGGGAAATACACCCTGTTATGAAGCTTGAAATTCTCTTAAGCATGTCGCTTTTACTGTGTTTATAACCTCGTAAATCAGAAACATGGTGTCAGAAGAACTTTTGTTGAAGTATTTTTGGGGGTTTATTGGTCCCTGGCAATAGAAACTGCACACATTAGTCATAAAGTAAATCAGCTTATAATACAATGTGGTTTTTCTTATTACTCATCTCTCTATAATATTTAGGGATGGGTATTGAGATCGCGGTTCCATTTAAGAACTGGTTCCAAATGCCTAAGAACCGGTGATTCGATAATAAACGTGCATTTTGATTACACTCTAAAAAATGCTGGGTTGTTTCAACCCAATTTTGGGTCAAATATGGACAAACCCCAAACGTTGGGTTAATTTTAATTTAAGAATTTAACCCAACAGCTGGGTTTGTCCATATTTGACCCAAAATTGGGTTGAAACAACCCAGCATTTTTTAAAGTGTACGCTTGTCGGTTCCTGTGAGTGCATTTCAATTTTGAACCATTCAAGCGCAAAAGCCGCACACTTTTTTCTGTGCTTCTCATTCTTATATAGAATACTTAAGGTCAGGAATCGGATACGTTATAAAATAAAAATGTATGTTCCTCTAATCGATTCCTTTGTGCATTTGAATATGATTTTAAATCATGCACAAGACCGGCACACTGTTTTCTGTTCTGCACACACATCCAAAGTGCAGAAAAGGTGATTTAATGAGATTTTAAACCATTCATGCGCACACATCCAAAGCGCACTCACAGAAAAGGTGTTTTTAAACCATTCAAGGCGCAAGAAGACGCGTGTAACAGTATATTGGGTCCGTGCAGCTCTTAAAGTGACAGCAACCTAATATCCCTGCTGCCGTCTCTATAATAACGTTAATCAAACAACAAAAGACAAAGAGAACATTCAGGTGCTGTTATTAACTGAATAACCTCTGTAACTATATTTGTAATGTATATTTTATTTATAAAATACAGCGTTATTTTACATTTGATTACAGTTTCTGTACCTGACAATCTTAAAACACTGTTTATTTCAATTGTATCTTTGCTCAGTTGTATTTATTTGAGCGATTGCTAATATTTTTTTTGTTCTTTTTAAAATACTGAGTGTTTACTTGTCTTTAATAATGCTTGAAATTTCTATTAGTTAGGCTAGTTTTTTTTTTTTTTTTACCTTATTGGAATCGAAATTAGAAATCATTAAAAATCGGAATCGAAAAGCTGAATCGTAATAGTTAAAATTCAAACGATATCCAACCCTAATAATATTTGGTTCTGATTGGTCAATAACAGCATGATGCAAATATTTTTGTATAATAGCCTGTATAATTGACCATTTTCCTGTCAATTTTCCTCAATTGCCTACGTAGTTGTGCTGGTTTCAGGTTTCTCGCATTACTCTTTGTTCCTTCCTACATAAATTGTAAGTCAGTAATCAATAGTTAATTTCATTGTATAACAAAGACAGTGGTTTAAAGGCATATCTGACTGTATTGTTTTCTCATTAAGTTCAGCTTCTGTCCCAACAGAGCCGTACTGATCAGTCTGCGGATTCTGGCAAACATTCTCGTGCTGCTGTCATTGGCCGGCAGCATCTACATCATCTACTTTGTGGTGGATCGTTCTCAGAAACTAGAGCAAGAGAAACCTGAGCTAACACTCTGGGAGAAGAACGAAGTACGTTATGTTTATACAAATGTACTTCAGTACACAAATAGCCATAATGCAAATACATATTATTATTATTATTTAATTATTCAATTATTCACCACATTTTGTATTATTGTTTATTCATTCTTATTTAATTCTTATACTTTGACTTTTCTTCTACATATTGTTATTGTTTTCATAATTTAATTCATTTTATTATTATTAATTATTTATTGTACAAAGAAATTGGAGGACCAACGTACTCTAAATGAAATAATTTAATTCATAATTCATTCAATAAATAATTCAATGAAAATATCTACTTGTTTGTCTTATTTTATCCTTCATATTATATTTATTTACTCAATAATAATAATAATAATATGAATATTATATGAATAATCTAATTGTTCTTCCTTTTCCCTTTCCTTTTCATCTTTTTATTTAATTCTTCTTGCTTCAGATATTTGATCTAGCATTAGTGTTTATGTGGTGTGTATTTGAGGAAGATGAATGATGTGAATTGGGTTTCTTCATCAGGTGAGTGTGGTGGTGTCCCTCATCACAATGATTGCTCCTTCAGCCTTTGAGCTAGTGTCCCAGTTGGAGATGTACCACCCCAGAACAAGTCTCCGCTTCCAGCTTGCCAGGTAAGAACATCACTGTTTGAACACTGTCTTTGCTCTGGTTTTGTGTTTTGTTTCATCAAAAAAGGCACATTTCTCTTTGAATAGAGTTCTGGTGTTGTACCTTGGAAACCTCTACAGTTTGATTATTGCCCTGCTGGATAAAGTCAACAGTATGAGCTCTGCTGTGAGTCACAATTATATTCTTATTTAATCCTCAACCTTTTCTCTGAGACTGCACGATTGTTCAAAATAAAACCGAAACCACAATGTGGCTTAGCGGTTTAATTAAATAAATATGTGCTGTGTTTCAGAGTGAAGCGCGGCACTCTGTTGTTTTACACACAAGCAACTCATGATCCAGTGGTTTCACTTGGTTGAACATGAACTAATTTCTGTATCTGCTCTGAGTTTGGGTTGCTTATAACGTGCATTTGGGAGTGCAACATGCGCCAATCAACTTCCCTAACTTGTAAACTTTTGAGAAGCGAGTTTCTGTCAAAATAAAAGCTCAATGGTTTAACGTTTGAAAATGAAGAAATGAAGACAGCTATTAATATTAGTATTGTAATTTTACAATTGTTTTGTATAAAATAATAATATTTTCAAATCAGGCAGCTCTACTTACTGTTGATCGGTCAGCAGCAAATAAAGTCACCAAAAGTGATGTCCGTCCTGCCTAGGAATATTGACATATTCACCCTTTATTCAAACATTATTAAAAATGTGTTTTGTAAGCACAAAAAGATTTTGTGAGCAATTTTCATAGTTGTGCTTGGAGTCAGTGATTTTATTTGTGCTAATGCAATAAAACATGGCAAATTGTGCAGGCATCATTTTATGCCAGGCTGTCATACAAATAAATTGCGAACATATACAAAAACAAGCGAAAACCAACAAAATATGAATAACTGATTATTTTTACCTTTTTACTTTTGTTTTTCTATGGGTTTTTTCCCCCGCTTTACCCTGTAGCTGTTTTGTCAGATAAATACCTTAAACAATTGTAGTGTTTTTTGTTCTTCCTTCATATTTAAAATATATATCAAAACAATATTAAAAAAAAATATATATATATATATACATTTATATAAGTATAAAATATACAAAATAAGTTTTTCCCATATTTTGATGGTTTAATCGTACATGCAGGGACATTAAAAACAAATATCTCCCCGACCATCACTTTTGCCCACTACTGTATATAATAAACATTCAACATCAAAGCATATTTTTTTTCTGTGCAATGAAAATATTATTCAGATATTTACCATTCTTTAGTTAGAAAAATTAAATGTAACATAAAAAAATTTATGTAAATCGTTTTGAATAATTACAGATTACTGCGGGTACAGTCAACCTGTCTGATTCAACATCGTACCTAGCGACCATTTCCCAGCCTACTGAGGAGAACCTGTCCACCATTGTCCCGGATATCGTGGAGCGACGGAACAGCATGCTGAACATGACTCTTCTGGACCTCAACTACAGTGTGACCACTATCAAGAGCACCACATCCTCCAGAGAGCCAATAAGAATGCAGTCCGTGCTAAACCAGACCGTCCTCTATGAGTACAACACCCGATCACAGCTAGACCCCTGCTGGGAAACATATGTCGGCCAGGTACTCCTTCACATCTCTGTTCCAGATTATCAGGGACTGGCTGGACCCTTCATAGGCTCATCCTCAGCTAATACCTAAATATGCTCATCCGCTTCCGTATGTATGCCCGCCCTGCGGGGCGGAGCGTGAGAAATCATTGTGCATTGGCCCGTTTAGTTTACACTAGAAGGTGATTGGGCTCTCAGACGAGATCCCAATTTGTCCGATCACGTCTGACGCGTAACGTCTCCGTTCCCTCCTTCCCTCCTACATACGTAACCGAGACATTTCATATTTTTAAACCCTACTTTTGTTAAGCGTTTTGACTGAAATGTGTTTTTGCGACAAATTTGCAATTGTTATTTCTATTTTAAGAGGCTATTTCTATTCTAGAAATAACTGATTATATATTTTATTATATATAAGACTTTTTAAGTCTTTCTCACACTTTTTAAGTGTGTCTTAAGTGGCCAAATATACTGTGTGTAGAGACATACCCAGACATGCTCGGTATTGTTTGTTAGATATACTGATAGATTATACAGAGGCATTATTGTGACAAACAATACAAATAAGTTTCCTTCTGGAGGAGAAGAATATAGATTGTATTTGCGGGTTGAAATATCCAGCCCGGCTTTTATTTAATGAAATTGCTGTCAGGTTGGTCTTTCTCTTGGTTTAAATCCAAAGATCTGATTTAGCGTCCTGCTTGGAGATACTGATGGTCTGTGGAGGGGTAAAATTGCACATGGAAGGTAAATGCAGGCTGTTTATTTTATTTATCTTATTTACAGGAGATGTTAAAGCTCTCCATCATTGATATGATCTTCACGGTGGCAAGTATCCTGCTCATTGATTTTATCCGTGGACTGGTGGTTCGATACTTGAGTGACTGCTGCTGTTGGGACTTGGAGAGCAAGTTTGTAAGTCTGTCACTTCTGTTCAAAAACACACTTTGAGAGGTTTTTCAAACAGATTTGTGACCAATCGATAGGCCTTTTAAGATGGGATAAAGTATGTTAACATTGAAAACCCCAACCCTATAACGTTTAAGCTTTTTTGTCAAAATTGTGTCAATTATGTGTCAAATTAAATAGCAGAATAGCAGATCTCTGCTGATTTGACCCTCACAAACTGAAGACAATAATGTGTACTATTTCATGTGTTAAGACTAAAGCATTATGTTACTTAAGTCAATTTATCACTTGTCATTTATGTTTTGGATTCTGAATTTTCTATAACAGGGATTCCTAAACTCTAATCCTAATTTTGTTTTAACCTAAAATATTTACTTGAAGTAATATATTGGGGCGGCAGTGGCTCAGTGGTTCTTGTAGATTGTCTACAAACCGTAAGGTTGGTGGTTCAATCCCCGGTTCCACCTGACCAAGTGTCGAGGTGTCCTTGAGCAAGACACCTAACCCCAGCTGCTCCCGACGAGCTGGATCGCCTTGCATGGCTGACACCGCCGTCGGTGTATGAATGAGTGAGTGAATGGGTGAATGTGAGGCAATATTGTAAAGCGCTTTGGAGGCCATTGGGTCTGTGAAAGCGCTATATAAATGCAGTCCATTTACCATTTACCATTTGATATAATTTATCGATAATAAATTAACGTTCGCAAGTTCACAGTTATGGTCACATGACATGCGGGTAAACAAATCAAACTTTTTGTTTGACATCTATTTTAATAAGTGTTTAATTTCGTCTTTACTATTTACTTTGAATGTTTATGATTTTTTAAAATGATTAGCTTTTCAACAACTCACAAATCAAACCCTGGTTTGGGAAACCCTGTTCTATAACATGTATTCATTAATTATATTCCCTTTTTCAATTAAATTAAATTCCTTTTCCAGCCAGAATATGGTGAATTTAAAATAGCTGAAAATGTTCTTCATCTGATATACAACCAGGGAATGATATGGTAAGTGACGATTTATCCATTCATCAGTACATTTTCTTTGATATGATTATCAATGTAAAAAGGAAATGCATCACAGTGATTATTTTTACATTACGATGACTGCCGTTTATCTCTGATACACACAGTCCTAATCTCTCTGGGTCTATTGTTATATATAAGCTTGTCTATCTATATCTGCAATAAACTGTCCTGTTGCTGTGGTGCTCCTTTCACAGGACATCAATGCTCCATTTCCTTCAGCTTTGTAATCCAACGATAATGACTTTCCTGAAGCTCTAGGTGCACAAGCAGAACTCCTTTAAAATGGGAAATAAATCTTTCCCGTGTTTCTCTCTCCCTGTAGGATGGGAGCGTTCTTTTCACCCTGTCTGCCCGCCTTTAATGTCATGAAGCTCATTGGCTTGATGTACCTGCGGAGCTGGGCTGTGCTGACCTGTAACGTCCCCCATCAGCAGGTCTTTAAGGCCTCCAGGTCAGTGAGGCAGAATGAGGTCATTAAAGGTTATACATTCATTTACCACTGATCTGATACAAGTGTAGCTGACCTAAGAGAATCTGCCATGATTTGCTAACAACATAACAAAACCATTTAAAACATTGGCTTCATAAATCCTAGCCAGTTGAGCAGGATGCAATTAATTTCAGTTCATTTGAAGTTAAGCTGAAATGATAGTTTGATCAATGCATATCCATGACTTTTCATTTGTTTGTGATTTACTGCAACATGCATTTTTTGAGTGTAAGTGGATTTTGATAAATGGTAAAAGGGAATTTCCTGATTATTTAATTGAATTGGTATAACAGCCCTAGAGTATATAGTGTTAAACAGTGTAATTAATTAAAAGATGATCAACAATCTGTAACTTTACTATTTTATAAATAATTATGAGAAGGGTGCCCTTTTTATTTTACTTGCCCCCCAAATTGTCTGTGCATGGCCCTGAGTGTGGACATACAATTTGCTTGTCCATGGAATATTATTGTAATGCATATGGATAGTAAAAATTACCCTTAACCTAAACCAAGTTTGACAGGCTTTTGTCATATGCTGCATGTTTTTATTAAATTGCAAGAAAGAAATGTGATTTACATTATTTTCTTGGCTTAAAAACCTCTTCAAATTTTTTCAACATGTTTCCTTTGCTGGTAAAACCAACATTTTTGAAGGTCTAAATGGCTGGAGTGTAAATTCCTCTGACAAGAGCTGTAATGTGAAACAATTTTAGTTTTTTTTACGAGCTGTGAGAGTAATTCAAAATCAGCGAGCATTTAGTGTACGGATCAGGGACTCTCTGAATGGTACACTTTTGTTCTCTGCTTCACTGAATCCAAATCCTTCTCATTTTCCAGCGTGGTGAGTTCAGAGATAACTGTGGATACTTCAGTGTGACAAGCGACTGTATTGGTCAAAGCGTCTCTCTTTCAGATTTATGTAATTGCATCTTCATTGAAGCTTTATCAGTCAGTCGCAGATGTGAGGCGAAACATTACCAAGTGGTCTACACATATTTCATCTTCACCGATACTGCTGTGTTTTATACGATAATAAGGGATCATCCCACTGCAGGCGTGGAGTGTACAACTCAGCATAGGATAATATGAAACAGTCAAATCATTGTAGTTTGGTTGTGTATCTGAGTTAACTCATAGTATTTTACTGGGCTTGTTTTTAATTGAAATATATCTACTCCCCAGATCAAATAACTTCTATCTGGCGATGCTTCTCTTCATGCTTTTCCTGTGTATGTTACCGACCATTTTTGCCATTGTGAGGTACCGGCCGTCTCAGTACTGTGGACCCTTCAGGTAAATAAAACTGTCCAAATGTGGCGGCGTTTAAATCTAATCTCATTTAAGGTGATGTACAGTATTATGTTGAAATCACGTATCCCAGAGATATGCAAAGACAACTATAAGTAAGCGATCTGTGGATGACTACTACCCCAAAACATTGCTAAAACAGCTATATTGACTCAGCCAATGGTATCATTTTGGTATGATACTCATTTTTGGACATTTTAAAAACTTTTTTGGCCATTTTGTGTGTTGACGTTTATAGAAATGCGAAGGGATTGCATAGACACTACGCTACATTGCAAATTTCATATTGAAATCATATCCTCTGCCATTAATAACACAATGCTTTCTGTAAGTAAGTGAAGTATATAGTCAGCTGATCATTAATGCAAAATAAATCTAGGGGGATCAGTCTTGTATCACCCCGAAATGGTTTATTTTGCAGTGATGCCTAGTGAACTACATTATGTCAATTACTACACATGCACATTCAAAATAATTGAATACATGACTTGAAATATTGAGTTAAGTTAAAATGGTATGTTACAAGAAAGAGACTGTAAAGTGATACGAGATACAGTATGTAGAACATTTTAGTATGGTTTAAACATTTTAGTGTCAATATAATATATAAAACATTTTGATTGCAGAATGATTGACCAATCAGAATCAAGTATTCCTGAGCTTAGTATAATATGCTTTTGTTTTTTAAATAATTTACATGAAAATACATAGTTGATGTCTTTCTGCATTTCTTCAATCTCCTCTCCCGCTCTGTAGTGGCCAGGAGAAGATTTACGACATCATCTCCGAAACCATTGCCAACGACTTCCCGCTGTGGTTCAATAAAGTGATGAGCTACGTCACCAGTCCTGTGGTGGTGCTGCCCGCTTTGCTTCTACTCTTGTAAGTACTTTCAGAAAATAGCTCAAAAATTAAAGCTCATCAAGACAAACTTTGGATGTTGGCTTGACAAAAGAAATAATGTTCTGGATGGTTACTAGTGTATTGCTGAGATGCACTATAGTTTGGGGTCAATAAGATTGTTTTTATGTCTCTTTTGTTCACCACGGCATTTATTTGATCAAAAATACAGTAAAAACAGTAATATTGTGAAATATTATTTCAATTTAAAATAACTTTTTTTGATTTATAATATATTTTAAATTGTAATTTATTCCTGTGATGCAAAGTAAAATTTTCAGCATCATTACTCCAGTCTTCAGTGTCACACGATCCTTTAGAAATCATTCTAATATGATGATTTGCTGCTCAAGAAACATTTCTTATTATCAAAAAAAAACGTTTTTGTGGGAATCGTGATGCAGTTTTTAGGATTCTTTGATTGATAGAAAGTTCAAAAGAACAGACTTTGTTGGAAACAGACATCTTTTGTAACATTATAAATATTTTTTCTATCACATTTGATCAATTTAATGTGTCCTTGCTGAAGAAAAAAAAAAACGATTCTTCAACAACAACAAAAAAAACTTATTGATCCCTATCCCTACTTTTGAACAATAGATGGGAATTTGGGTATTTTTGATAGTCTGCTGTAGGATAAACAAACAGGTCGATTACATTAGGAAGAACATAGCCTCACGACTGTGCTTGGTTTTTAGAGGATGTAGATTGAAAGCTTTAACATTTACAAGTTTTGGTCTGGGGCTAGAGTTTGAAAAAGCCCTTTACCCCTGTTCGTACAATAGCAGCATATTGGTTTAGTCAAGCCAGCATAATTCGACCAGGCAAGCAGGACAAATGCCTTCAATGCACTCAACCTTGTGCTGTTTGTCATTGTCCCTTTCAGTATGCTGATCTACTACCTACAATCCATCGCTCGATCACTCAAAGTCACCAACAGCCAGCTGAGACTCCAGCTGCAAACCGTGAGTCACTCCAAATGGAATATCATTACGATGCATTTCAATTCATTTAACAGATCCGGGATTTACAATAAGGAACCCGAGCGAAACAGGATACGGTCTTTGGATTTCATATAATCTCATTTCTTCAGCAGTTTATTTTATAACGCTAATTAAATTTCCTCTTGCAGGAGCGCACGGACGACAAGAAGAAAGTATTTCAGTTGGCCGCAGGTACTTTGTCTATGAACTATCTTCAATACGAATACAAGGGAACGTTTCAGGCACGTTTCAGGCCGCTGAGCAGTAACGGCCAAAGTAATGTACTCACAATATATAACGTCATAAGGCAATATCAGCCTGTCACCAGTTGGCTGGACATTTGGGTGTGTAAATGTGTGATTTACAGCACGTCTGCAGGCACCTGAGGGAGGCGATAAAAAGCCGGAACAAGAGAGCGACATCACTAGTATGGAGTCGTCCGCCCGCTCCACCTCCCCTCCACGGCGCAACGGCAGCGTCACCAACTTCCAATCTCCTGTCCGGCCTTGCAACAGCATCCGGACCATATCCCAGTCGGCTTCACGGCCTGACATCCCCAGAGCTGCCGGAGCGACGCGGAGTCCCTCTGTCCCAGTGCGGCAGAAACACAAAGCAGAGCATGTTGCCAGCAGGTCTGTGCTGCTCTGTGGTATAAGAGCTTTATATTTCAATCCACTGCTGCTTAGGTTCCATACATCTGCTGTTCATGAAGCTTCACTGCCCTCCATTTCTGCCCGTGTAATGCTTTCAGAATGTACAGCAGCCCCTCAGTTCCTCAAAGACAAGTACGACGAGTGGAGTACATACCCATCAGGTTTGGTATATTCATGAAGTCTGATTATGAATAAACAAGTGAATCCCATTTCTACCTTTTCTGTTTCTTATACAAATTAAGCTCTATCAACAGCGTTTGTGGCGTAATGTAGATTACTGTTGAAAACCATTTCAGATTATTTTGTTATGTTTATTTATTTATTTAAAGGTAAACAATCATAATTTCAGCAACTAAAACTATTGAAAAAAAAATTAATTGATTGAAATATAGCTGGGGAAAACAAAAACTGATTTTATTTAATTTACTTGCCAAGGCAACATTTGTCATTTTCCTTAATTTTTGTAAGTTGAAGCACTACTAAATTACTAAAACTGAAATTAAAATGAAGATAAATCGAATAAATAAATGTAAAAGCACAAGGTTAATGACAACTAAAAATATACGAATAAACACTAATTCAAACTAATAATAAATACTATAATGGTAAATAAATAATACTAAAATAACACTGGATTACAGTAAGAAGTGTAGAGTTAAACACACGGTTTCAAAAGCACAGCCAGTATCCAGCTTATTTTGCGACGAGGGCGTAAGCTATTTTCCGTGAATGTGCAAGACTTCTGATTCCTTAGTCGCTACAGGTAAATAACTAGAAGAATGACAAAGTGCAGTATATGGTAAAACTTTGCTCTACTAACCAATGTGTTTGTGATTACGATAATAAATCATGCAGCACAACACAGTTTTTTTAGTTAAATAACTAACCGGATGATACCAGAATCCTCGTGCATTTAAGTTACGTGTGTGTGTGTGTGTGTGTGCGTGCGGGTGTGTGTGTATGTGTGTGTGTGATGTAAAGTAATTTATCCAAACTTTTGGAATGTCACAGCATGTAACTTTCGCTGATATGCATTAAGCCCACTAAATATGAGAAATTATGTCTGTAATTCATAACCAGACGTTCACCCACTTAAAAAATTAGTCCCAGCTCAAAGGATGATTTTTAGACAGCTTTACTGACCAAACTATAAACTGCAGTAAACTCTGTCTGAATAATTAATGTTAAGTGCTTTAACAAAATACAAACTTTATATTTCTGTTTTTAAACCCTTTAGAACACTGGCTTGCTAATTGTTTATGTGCATTTACTGTAAATATGTTTTTTTCCCTTTTTTTTTTTGACGTCAAAATAATTTTCTGTGGTAATCAACATTATGCTATATATATATATATGTTATATATATATATATATATATATATATATTAAACTATTAAAACTTATGCATTTCAAATTGTACTGCTTTTATTATACTTAGCAGGCACTGTGTGTCTACTAAAGGTCAAAATATGTAGATGCAGTTCATAGAGCTTAACTTGATTGAACCCTTTACAAGGTACTTTTGGGGGAGGGGGGGGGGGGTCACTTTAAGACACTTACGGTATTTTATCATATTAGATCAGGGATAGGGAACTTCAGTGCTTGCACTTTGAGAGTAAAACTTCATTAGGCTTCAACTTTCATTTCATAATGCAGTGCACTTCATACTATTTAATTAAAGGAGCAATTTACCCAAAACTGAAAATGTTGTCATCATTTACTCACCCTCACAACATTCTGACCTTATATTATTTTCTCTTTTTCTGTGAAACACAAAGCAAGCTCTAAGGAAGAATGTAGGCAGAATGTTTTATGGTTCTTTTAGTCCTTGACAGTATAAATCACCATCCAGTTTCAGCTTTTTGTTTCACAAAAGAAAGAAAACGATACGTCTTGAAAAGAGTTTTGGGTGAACTTTTCCTTTAACATTAGTTACAAGCTGCACCATAAAGGTAAATGTCTTTGTTTGTCAAGTTTATGGAAGGTAGGGTGAATACAAACATACATAGTCATGTCACATGTTGCATTCTCTGATATCCAGGCATTCTGGATACATGGCCAGCTCCAGCGGTTCCTGCCGCTCCAAGTCCTACCACAACATGGCCTACAACCCGTGTTCACGGTACGCCGAGAACGTCCACTCCGATCCGCTCTTTCGGAAAACCGTCCGGCCCATGCACAACGAGCCCGGCATAATGACGGCTCAGAGCTACGTGGGCCGCCGGGCACACACGACGCGCTACGTCATCGTCAACGAACATGAAGCTCGCAAGAAGATTGTGCGCTCCACTACGCGCGTACCGAGACATTACCGCCTAGCAGACGAACCGCCAGAGATTGTAGAGCTGTATCCACGTAATGTAAAGTGTTACATTCCTCGCACCCCTCACCGCAGCCACCAGCCACACCTCAGCGAGGAAGAGGAGGTGGAAGAGGAAGACCCAAAGAGCAGCACGAGGCGTGGATCCAACCGTCCACGATCACTGACAGACCTCCATCAGAACGCACGCTTCTACATTGGCGACGCGATAAACAGTCAGCTGTCCATGGAGCAGGGTTTATATGGCGACGAAGAAGAGGATGATCATGAAGATGACTGGGTGAATGATGGCCTGCACCCTTGCTCTCAAACAAACATCCGAGGCCCAGAGTCGGCTCTCAGTTACGGTGAACAATACGTCAAGCCCAAGACCAAGCATAAAGTGGAGCCGTCGCTGACCGAGTCAGATTCGGCATCTCTGGCGTCTAGTAGTGACCAACAAAACAGCAGCACAGACCAGTACATCCAGGTCATTCACAACAAGGAGAAGTACCTGAAGCCCAGTGCAAAGCCGACCAAAAAGAAAGCAAAGAAAAACGTTAAACTCAATGTGTCTGGCACCAATGATCTTGTCTGCTCCAATGTTTAACCTGTTTAGATCTATAACCGAGATTATGGCTCTGTTTCAAAAACCCTAGTGAGCTGTCTACGTAGGAAGCATTTTAAGGCCTCATAGGCGCACACCAACACGAAGTCTGTTTCAAAAGGTAGGTTGCATTATTATCCTGCCTTCTAAGATAACTTCTATTGGCCAAATTGTAATGCACCCTTTCCCAGAATGCACTGTGAATAATGCTGGAGTGCTGCATTCCAGACAACTTGGAACTCTGAACTTTGAATAGAGTGCTGGAGTGATGATGTATTTTTGTAGTCCAATCTGGAAGTTTGCATCATCCTGGTTCCCACAACAAAATCCCATTAGTATTTTTCCATTGGCTTTTGGATTATTGTTGAATTTATTAAAACAAATTCATTGTGATAATTCTCACAAATGAACACTAGCTTTTTACTTCTACCGATTGTATTGGTTTCAAAATTCATAAAAGTAAAGTTAGGCTATAAACAAACTACACCACAGTCACATGACTGTTACCAACATTAAGCTTCCGACAAATTTCCAACAATTTTCTATGAAAGTTTGTTATAATAGTTTGCTAGTGCTTGATTACAAACACAACAATGCTATGGAAGTGGACTATAGTGAGAAAATGAGTTTACCTGTTTGATTTGATGACGACAACCTCTGTAGTCCAATTTAGCCACTTGTTAGCAACCGCCTTTTCCAAGACAAGTAAAAGCTTTAAAAAAAATCTGACTGATGCATTTTATGTTGTAGAATAAAACATGAAAATATCTTAATTTAATTTTAGGCATTTAACCAAAACCCCATTGACTTCAGGACGATGGAAACGGAAATGCAAAAATGTTTCTGGGTTTTGGCCTACAAAAAATGTCATCCCTGCATTACTCAAATCTCCCGCCTCCTACTTGATAATAACTACTGGAACTTTCTTGCACTAATTCAGAGCAGATCGATTAACCCTCAACTTCATTGAGAAGCATCGTTTCCAAGACACCAGCAACTTAAGTGATGTTCCACTGGTTATTTTAAGTGGATGTGAGTGAATTGCGAGTCGTTTGAAACACAGTATGACAAAATTGACAAAAACAGAAAATTGACTGTTTTACATAATTTTAACTTGAGTATTGCACCATTAGCTTAGCAACATGCAAATGCCAAACTCCATTGAGCAGTAGTTGCTGCCTACATAGAGCGTTTCATATCAGTCATTTATGAGGTTCCATTGTAGTTTGGATCCCTTATTACTAGGCAGCTGCTTATGTAGGTGGCAGACAGCTTACTAGCGTACTTTTAAAACGGCCATTAATTCAGTGTAATACCTACAGGTTTATCCTATAAAAGTTGCAGTTTGCCTTGTAAAGTAAAGCACAAGTAAATGACCAAACTGTATAAGTGTACTTTGCATGTATCTGTAGATTTTCATTAAATCTGATATAAAAATTATAATGTTTGGACATTTGTGGACTCCACTATCCAATTCAAGGCTGTAATCATGTATTCAAGATCGGGTGTGTACTAAATGAAAACATTTCGAGGGTTGTGGCCTTGATACAAATGAAGCACCTTTAAAGCACTTATGGTTACCTGTTACCTCAACACTTTGAATATCAATATTCAGTTTAAGAGGTTGCGTGTGCAAGTTTTTCATTTGCCAGTTGATAAATTATTACATTTCTGAACTATTTTTATTTACAATCCTGAATATGTGGTTACAGTCTTGGCATAAAGTAGGATATGTGCAAATAAATAAAAAATCACGTCAATCCATATTTGCGTCCATGGAGTATTATGAATATGCTTGTGTTGTAATACAAGGAAGTACTTTCAGAAATATTTTCTCACATTCAGACACAAGAGCTACACTGATCACTCAGTGATGTTCTTTTCATGATCCATGACATTTTCAAAATTATTTCAGATGCAGTTGTCAACATCAAAAATTAATTTTAAGCAACCTTTTGGAGTATTGATATTCTGATTTCTGTAACTTTAGGGTTATAACTTTACGGTTCAAACAAAGGTTATAATGGATATAATGTTTTGATATAAAATACTGAAAAACATTTATCAAAATCATAGGCTACGTTACGTAACTCTATATTTAATATAGATCAGAATGAAAAAAATGCTTCTGCTTCTGCTCAAACCGAAGTAGTGTAATTATATAAAATTGCCTCATATTCATTTATATTTATAATATTTTGATATGTATTATTTAAATAGCGAGTCGTGTGGCAATAGGGACATTACTACTGTATTATAACAGGATCGACACAGAAAACTCCAGTTCCCAGAATGCAACATTTGTATGACGATCTCCAGGACTAAGGAAGTGGCCTTTTTAAAATGATGATGATTTCGTGGCATTAGACGGGTTAATTGTATCTCTTTTTATTATTTTGATCGCGCATGTGTAATTGAAGCGTTCCTTTCATCTCTATAGAACTGTATTGATTATTATCTGTCGCAGCCGTTCAGTCAAGATGACAGTCACCCTTATCATCTAACTAATGAATGAACTGAAAACATCTGTATGTTTTACCAGACACTGGCGGATTTAACTGTAACCACTGTTAGTTTATGAATATTGAATGTATTGAACGAAGATCTCGGAAGAATCGAAGGTAAATTGTGTAATTTACGCGATTACAGTAGAAGGTTGCAGCCGGTCGCTCGCGAACGCTTTGAATACATGTGCTGTTAGAGGACAAGCCAATAAAATATAAAATACAACTAAACACTGTACCCATCGTCATGGATTATATGCACACGGCCAGATCAGTGGAGGATCGTCTGTTGGGCTACAAAAAAGACGAGTCCGGATGGAAAACATGCAAGAAAACTGTAAGTATTAAACAGAAGTGTCTTTTTTTTTGTGCCATGTTTAGCGGTGGTTTGTCTTTAAACAATCGTGTGTTTTTTTTAGAATGATGTTGTGGTGTGTTGGAGACCCTCTTGTGAATTCGCGGGATATGTGTAAGTATAAAATATTGTCCATTATATGATCATGTATTTTTGTCATCGTGACGTCATATGTGCTGACTGCTCGTGTTCTAGTTAGTGGCAACCCTGTTACATATTATATTGTGCACTCACTAAATTGGACATAATTTAGTCTGAGAATGAGATCAATCGGGCTAACGCAAAATTATCATAAAAAGTTTTAACATTTAACATGTTGAATATGCATTGCTTTAGTTATTCTCAGATCTCAGAAAGTATTTCACTTGTCAAATATTTACTTAGTATAATCACTAGATTAGTCTTCTATTAGGGTCATTTAAAAAAATCTATGTTTCCTGAAGAACTGAAAGATTTGGTTGTGGCCTTGAGGATTTTAGTATGTTCTCAAAATTAAATGTTTTATAATATTTGCCATGATTCCTTTTTTATTTTTTTTATGTAAACCGTTTTAAATGTATCAACAAAAGCTTTAATTGTCTTTCATTGTTGTTCCTCAATTACATTTTCCCAAGAAAGTGAAACATTAGGTTTCATTATTTTAGGCTTGTCCTCTTCTCAGAAAACTTCCCCTCCTCCCATCAGTTGCACTAGTGTACACATTTGTTTTTTATTAAATAATTGCTGTCATTTCCATCATGTCACAATATCAAAAACAGTGTTGTGCAGTCTTTAAAAAAACTGTACATAGGTCAAAATGTGTAATATTGTAGTAATACAAATCATGTATAGTGCATATCACTGCACTATACATAAAGTATTTGCATTTGCTTTGTATCTTCATTTACATTACTATCTGTATATTTTAAGATATCTTTTTGCAGCATTCACATACTGTCGACATCATGTGCAAACATGACAGCGGTGACATTAACCTTTGTCCAGTGTGCATGAGCAGTGATTGTGTGTTCTTTGGGTTTCTCAGGTATAAAGGGGAGGGGATTGTCAATGGCAGTCCAGAGAAAGTGTGGGACTGCTTGAAACCTGAAATCAATGGACTTCGTGTAAAATGGGATTCTAATATAAAAAAGTTTGAGCTGCTCGAGCAGGTTTCAGCGGTAAGATGACCACAAATACACTCGTATATGAAAGCAGATTATTGAGTTAAACCTCAGACCAGTTCCTCCTTTCATCTGTGTAAGGAACAATGTTTTATTTCTGTATTCTTACTTGGATTGTTAAAGGTGATGCTTGTACTTTTTATGTTTAAACACTTTCAATGGGTCTATGGCGCTTGTTTGAGTTTGCAAAACCCCGAAAGCAACATTGACTCAACCAATGGCGTGAGTTTGGAGGAGTTTGTCTGATCAATGTCTGGGATACCAGTTTGAAAACAGTTTTTTTTTTTTTTTTTTTTATGCACATGGCATTGCAATGATTTGGTGCGTACAACGGCAGATTTACACCTTTCTAAATCTTTTCTTTTTCATTGCCTAGGATGTTTTGATCTGCCGAACCGTCACGCCCTCCGCTGCTATGGGCATTATATCACCTCGAGATTTTGTTGATGTCATTTCCATTAAACGCTATGAGGATGGCTCAGTGTCATCAAACGGTATGCAGTCTTCCCTCCTTTAATTGGATTTGAATCTGATACTATTCTCATGCAGAATTTCAGACACTGGTTTTGAATAGCATAATTTTTCCATTGACATAAGACTTGGTATCTATCTTAGTGATGCTGTTATTGATAATCACATTTCCATTGTTTTCTAGCTACCAATGTAAGCCACCCAAACTGTCCTCCTCAATCCGGCTATGTCAGAGGCTTCAACCACCCGTGTGGTTGTTTTTGTGTTCCAGTTCCTGGGTAAGTTTCTCAGAAAGATAAGCATGCCGTTCAATCCAAGCGTCTTGGGGTTGATGTAATTCAAATACAAGACAGCAGATGGTGGCAAAATAACATTTCAAATTTTTCAGTAGCATAAAAAAGATTAAGTATACCTTTTTTTTTTTCTCTCTGTAGGGAACCAGGCAAAACTCAGCTGTTCAGCTTTTTCCAGACTGATCTTGGAGGTTTACTTCCTCGTTCAGTTGTCGATTCATTTTTCCCCGCCAGTATGGTGGAGTTTTACAGCAACCTGACCAAAGCTGTAAAATCGATGAAATAGCTCCAGACTCTTTATAGAAAATATCCCCCTTTAATCATAAATGTGAATATTTTGATAATTTGACACACCTCGCATTTAATCAAGCTTTAGGTGGGAAGTGAAATGACCTTATTCCTGATTCTTCCAGCAGCTACAGTACCGTCCAAACACTTGAACAGACCGTTTTATAGGTTTAGAAAACTGGAACATTTTCTTTACCATGTTTTTTCATCGATTCTGAAAACTAGTGATTCAAATGAGGAACTATTGCAAAAAAACCAGACATTTACACGTATGCATTTGGCAGATGCTTTTATCCAAAGTGAAGTGCAGTGCATTCAAATGACATTTTATCAGTCAGTTTGTTTCAGGGGAATGGTGTGATCCTATAACGTAGCATTATGATACATTTTAAATTAATTTAATTCATAAATGGCCTAAAATAACATAGTTTCTACTAAGTTACTGATTTGTGTGTCTCATACAATTAGTGCTACATGAAACAAAAGAGAGACTCGACTCACAATTGTTTTCAATAAAGCTTAGCATTAACATGTGCAGTAACATGCAACGCTGCTTTAGATTGAGCTTTCTTAGAAGGCAACATAAGGTTGCTGCTGAAACTGCTGTCAGGAGCTCGCCTTTGATGTCTGGCCTAAATAGGCACTTCACTCGTTTTTGGAACAAAGCCTTGTTTTAATAAGCTGTTTTTAGAATTTCAGTCAAATATTTGATGTCAGCTGTCTGAGTTTAAAGATTGCATTTTTTTTTTTTTTTCATAATTGAGCTCTTGTTAGATGCTTGAGTTTGACATTTAAATCACAAGTCTGAAACACAGTATTTCTATATTTGAATAGTGATATTATTGCGCATAAATGGGTTTTGCAATTCAATGTTTACCGACAGGCGAGTATCTTCAGACATTTGAAGAACTGCATTCGCTGCTGTGCTCGGTGTAACATAACTGAGATTGTGTTACTGTATGTTTGAGACAGACAAAAGAAGGCCCGAATGAGGGATGTTGTGATATGCTGATAAAAAAAGCAACGGAAAGGCTCAAGGTTTAGTTGGTTAGCAGGACCCTATTAGCCCCTGCTGGTGATTCTGTAACCAGTTTAAAGCGGTTTTCTCCATTGACGGCCATTCAAAAGTATCCGCGTTCTGTGCCAGCCAGCCGAGCAACTGCCATTAAAGCAATTGGGAATGCTAATGGATGAAAGTTATGTCATACATCTCTTTAAGAGAAACAAATAACACATGTGTGGAGTAGGGTTATTCAGAGTAATTCAAAATGAATAAAATTCCAAAAGATTTCCTGAATTTGAATTGAGGTAGAGAACAGGATGCAGAGTTCTAATTCGAATTCATGGAAGTTGACAATTACCTGAATACAATTTTTAAGGAAATGTGTGTATGTGTGTCTATATATATATATATATATATATATATATATATATATATATATATATATATATATAGGGCTGGGTATCAAGTTAAATACTTTTTAGCCACCGACTGAATGGCCTCGATACCATCGAGAATCAAAAAATGTCTTGTCATTGGGTACCAAATTTCGATACCTAAGAGGTTCATCTCGTCAATGTATATATACTGTATACTATACTGCGGAGATGACAAGTCGGAAACGTCAACTTCATCTTTGCAGCCGAAACTGAAAACACCAATTTATTAATAAACAATTGAAATGTCTTTTTTTCAGACACATTCATAATCATTTGGATACTTTTGCCAGTGCTTTGCGGCAAGCTTTATGTGTGCGCTTGAGCGCGAGGCATATATTCCGCTGTACACATTTAATGGACCTTGGTGGAATGAAGTTTAATTTCCCAGAATGCTCTAATATTCCCCAAGGTCTACATTTTGTTGTTGTGTTAGACTAATTAATTATTCTGTTGTTTGACTGTGTTAAATGTCTTTTGAATATCAATCACTTCTTGTCATTTGAATTCAAATTCCCTTTGAAATCATGTGGGGTATGGCCAGTTCAATTCAAATTCTCGCTCATAAATCGAAAGGGAGTTGATTCTTAAATTCAGGATTTTGCCCAAGCCTTTTAAAACATTCCAAAAAAGCATGGAAAAATCATTTTTTTTCCCCATATGAGGAGAAATGAATCCCATTTTGGCATTGCATTTCTGCTTGTAATCGGTCTAAACTGCACATGGACAAAAGTACTGTTTAATGCTCTGTACTGTATGTCACACATATGACTGACCTCAGAGAGAACAGAGAGTGTATTGTATGTTTTGTTTGTTAACAATTATCTCTTTAATTACCGTTTGCCCGTTTTGTGTCCAGCTGCACGATTATCCATCCTGACATACGTCTTAGCCAATCGGTACTTTGTGTTTTTATGCCTATATGCCATCATTGAAATGACTGTGAACGCATGCTCATGGCCTGGAGATGTGTTCTGTGCTTTTTTTATTTTTATATGCTGTAAATGAGCAAAACTCTCTAGTGCGTTTTAAGATTATTTTGGGGACACATCTGTTTTGCAAGGTGCTTGCCTTCAGTAGTATTGTGCAAAGTTCTCTATATATTTTAAAGGGGTCATAAGATGCATTCTAATGTTTTCCGTTTCTTTAGTGTGTTGTGTAGCTGTTTTATGTGCATGTATAAGATCTGCAAAGTTGCAAAGCTCAAAGTCTTCCACAAAACGATTTATTATATCTAAATTCTCCCTCGCATACCTACGTCACTATGTGGAAATATTTGCATAATGCCGCCGCCATGTCGTGGGGAGACGCTGTTTGTTTCTATGCGAAAGTTGCAATTAGGAATCAGTGGTTAAGATTAATTTACAACACTGTTCCAGAACAATACAACCCAAATGTTTGTATGTGTGTGTGTGTGCAGCGGGAGAGTACAAGGTTATAACATCGTATCTGAAAAGAAAGAGTTTCAAACGTACACTGTGAAACATTCTGCTGAAGTCACGCTTACAAAGTTGGTTCCGATATGGTAAAACTGACGACATTATTGACTCCAGTTATAATTGCTTTGCAAGCTGAAGCTCGCGATTGTGGTAAGGGCCGTTACATTTCTGACACACGCTCAAGGTGTTCGGCCAATCACCATGCACTGGATCAGCTGGCCAATCAGAGCACAATGCGCTTTTCAGTAGGAGGGGTTTTGTAGAATTCGAAGCGATTTAGAAAGACTGGGCAAAGAGGAACTACAATAATGTACAGTATGTACTTTTTTTTAACATTAAAGCATGTTCACACATATTAATACACAAAATAATGATCTTTGAAAATAGCATCATATGACCCCTTTAATAAAATACAGATTTAGATTCTGTTAGGAATCAGTTTATCGTTTGTCAATTCGCTCCACTGTCAAGCGAGTTTTTGATTCCAGATTTTTCATCAAGTTGACATGGAATGTTTTTCGCAAACCATTTTACTTCTGTGTAAACTGACATACTGTATTTTGAATATAACATTTTGATTGGAGGCAATTGATTTTATCCATCTGGAATTGATTGGAATGGATCATGAAAAGTGGGGGATACAAACCAGAATGCTGGCAGATAATTGTCATTTTGGAGGCGGAGCAAGTTTTGTCAAGATTTTTTTGGTCACACTTTAGATTAGGGTCCAATTCTCACTATTAACTACAACTTTTGCCTCAATAAACTCCTAAGTCCTGCTTATTAATAGTTAGGTAGTAAGGAATTGGGTAGGATTAAGGGATGTTGAATATGCTCATGCAGGATAAGGCATAAATATGTGCTTTATAAGTAATAATAAACAGCCAATATACTAGTAATATGCATGCTAATAAGCAACTAGTTAATAGTGAGAATTGGACGCTAAACTAAAAGTGATCACATTGTTTTCTTTTAATGACATGCAATGATGAATCACGCATTATACGACACTGAAATATGCATTCAAATTGTGTCAATTGCCATTTCCTGTTGATCACAAACATGTTTTTCTCTGTTTTTGCTCAGTGTAGTTGCACTATGGGACATCTGTGTACTGTTTGTTAATACCCAAAAAGAAGAAGCAAAAACATAAGAAATTGCACTTTGTCAAACCCATTGTTTGATTCTGTTTTCGGATATTAAAAAAGACTGATGACCTCATTTGTATCATACTTTATTTGGACATTACAAACCTTAGCAAGTAATTACATTTAAAACATATTTGTTCTGACACCATTTCAATATATTAAGGCTTTTCTTTTAAAAGGGGAAACCAAAAATACCAAACTAACAAGACCAGAATAGGTGTTCAGCACACTGGTTATTTCTTAACTGTCAAAGGTGGAATCTGTTAGAAGATAATAGTTTTTTTTTTTTATATATATATATATATATATATCAAATTATTGTATTTATTATTTCTTCATTTGATGAAAAACAAGAGCTGTGTACTGTTAGGGGCAGCGTTTGACAAAGCAAACAAAATTTTTATTATTGAAATTATATTTAATGGTTAGTCCATTTGTTTTTCTCTTGAAACCATTGTGCCTTCGCTTCATGACACGTTCTTTACATTCTGCTTTGGTGACATGGTGTAGAAATATAATGTGATATCTGAAAGTGTATATTTACAGGCTTGTGCAAATCATTGCATCAAAACAGGCAGACTTGACAAGAATCTTTTTGTTTTGTTTTATGAATCCCTGATCGTGACAGTATAACAATACAACTCCAGCACAGCGATGTGCTATAAGACTCAGAAAAAAACAACTTTCCTGATCATGTAGTACCACATCATGCAGTGATGCACGTCATACAACATATGTAAGTCATACAACTGTCCAAATGCATAAATGGAGCAATAAACGCAACTGAATGATCCCAGCAAGTTTCCCACAGTCTTGGAAAACCTGGAAATATAAGGGAATTTTATTGTGAAACTCGTGAGAGTGGGGAGGGTAAGAAAAATCCTAAAAAGTCATTTGAATGTTTATGCATGTTTCTTGCTCAAATCTAAAATACAAAAAATTGGTAGTCCTGTATGTGTTCTGTTTTTTTCTTTTGGGTTATTATAAGTGCTTTTGAATGGAGTTTAGCTCTACTCGCATCTTTTTCTCCTAATGACGAGTGTAAACGGCCCGTCGGTCAGACCTTTGATGAATGTCCAGGCCTCAAAGCGTGTGAGACCCTGCAGAGACGAGTCCTGTATCTGCAGTACCTCATCGCCAGACTTCAGCCCCTTTTGCTCAGCGTCACTTCCTGCCAGAGAAAAGACAGTATGTATTGCATGACTTATGTTACTGATTTGCAGGCTCAAATTGAATCAGAAAACTTAACAGAAAGCGCTAGAGATTTATGCAGAATAGAAACATGCTGGTTTATTTTGGTCATTTTGATGCTGCTTTCAGCTACCAGTAAGACTGCAGTATTCACGAGGTAATTTAAAGGGGTGATGAACTGAGAAATCAAATTTTCCTTGAGCTTTTGACATAAGAGGTCATCATACTATAAGAATATCCTGAAAGTTTCAGAACTGAAAACTTCCCTGTTAGTCCAGTAAAAGCTTGTATTGACACCAGGCACAGCGAACGACAGGTTTTTCAAAGTGTGGGGATCTATGACGTCAAAGGGTATCAAACACCGCCTCCGCAGAAGATCATCAACGCCTACTTTAACACTGCCTGTTTAGCCCCGCCCACCGCTTCGCGCATTACATGAAACTCATTATAATATCCAAAACTGTTATCCAATCATAGCAGTGGGCGTTTACTTCCAAGTCTTCAATGTGGCACGCCCATAAAAACCATTGAGCTAGGCTCAAAACCAGGGTTGAAAATAGCCTATTACTTATTCAGTTCCATGTTTTTGAATGTAAAAACCAAGTGAATGTCATAAGTTGACCTCAGACAACAATATAAAAAATATAAAAATAAACGGTTCATGACCCCTTAAACACATTTTACCATGTTTACATCCTTCAGCACATTAAATTTGAATAGAATCTGCTGATTTGTCATCATGAATTGACATTGGAGCAGGTTTAGCATAAATGTTCAGTCATAATCTCACCTGTAAATATTCTGTTGACGGTTAGTGGTCTGTCTCCATTAATGGAGCCTTTTCCTCCCTCAAGACTGAATCCGACTCCCCCCGCGTTCTTCTCCAGCTCCATTGTCACAGGTTCACCTCCATCGTCCCCTAAGAGACATTTTTAAATCATAGAATTAATGTACACATTTTTGCATTATGTTAGTCTTAACTATTTGGATTATTTTTCTAAATGAATAGCAAATATTAACTTGGAACATTTAGATGCATCATAAAACCCACTGAAATGTGAATTGTTTGATTATTAGTCCGTTTTTACACCAACTGTTGCTGTACGCAAAAAAAAGGTCTAAATCGAGAATGAAGGCCCGCCAGGCGGCACAAGACATTTCCATTCAAGTTATCTAAAAAAAAACAAAAAACTGTACTTTCTACCAAAGTTGTTGGTTGAATATGGACAGAATTAGTACATCTGTGAAACATCAATTCATTCCCTTAGAGGAAACTAGACCAGTTTAAATAGGGCTTTTTATTTGACTTAAGTCTAATTTTTTTATATCTTTTTTTATTACACATTGTGTAGCTCTTGTAACCTATTTCGGTATTCATTTTATGCCCTGTTAAAGGGAAAGTTCACCCAAAAATTCTGTCATAATTTTCTCAACCTCCACAAATTGTTCCAACTCTGTATTAATTAATTTTTTCTGCTGAACACAAAAGAAGATATTTTGAATAATATAATTATCCAAACACTTGATGGACCTCATTGACTTCCATAGTATTTATTTTTCCATATATGGAAGTCAATGGGGCCCTTCAACTGTTTGGATACTTATATTATTCAAAATATCTTCTTCTGTGTTCAGCAAAAGAAAGAAGTTCATACAGGTTTGTTAGGAACAACTCGAGGATGAGCAATTGATGACCGAGTTTTCATTTTTGGCCGACCTATCCCTAAGTGTTGACAAAAGTGTTAGTCATCGCTGTGTTGACGTCAGTAATGTTGGCCCACCTGTGCCGCTGCTTTCTGCCCCGCTGCTGTTAGACTCATTAGCGTTAGCGCTTCCCTTTCCTTCTGCGTCTTTGTTCTTGGACACCACCACCACAGCCTGCTTCATGGTGCGGGCTTGCCTGAGTATCGCCGTGGCATCGCTGTGCGTGACATTTTTTAGCGTTTGACCATTAATGGACAACACCTCATCTCCTCTTTCAATGGTGCCCTCCTGAGCTGCTAATCCACTGGGAAACACTCTGTGAACCTGAAGGGACATGATTTGATACATACAGTGAATAAAATGAATATTTAAAATATAATTTTTCTAGCTTTAACTGAATTCGTTTTGCATTTACAGCTAAAGTGGAACCACTGGAAGTTTGGAACTGTATCCTATGAATAAAATATACGGTAATAGGTAATTGTGACCCATCTGTTTGTTTGTTTTTATCTCATATTGCTGACTTTTTTTCTCATAATTGTGAGATATAAACTAGCAATTGCGAATTATAAAGTCACTCACAATTCTGACTTAAATAATTTTTATTTTAAATGTTATCAATAAGATTTTTTCATGTTTTGAAAGAAGTTTCCTACGGTCGCAAAAGCTGCATTTTTTTGTATCAATAATACAGTATTTGAATATTTGATGGAAAGCTGAATTTTCAGTGTCACATGATCCATCAGAAATAATCTGAATATGCTGATTTACTGATTATTGATTATACTTATTATTATACATTGATGAAAATGAAAACTGATTTTTTAGGATTCTTTGATGAATAGAAAGTAAAAAATACTGCATTTATTTGAAATAGAATTATTTTGTAACGTTACTAATGTCTTTACTGTCACTTCTGATCAATTTATTGCATCCTTGCTGAGTAAAAGTATTAATTTATTTTAAAAAAAACTTTTGAATGGTATGAAACTTAATGTTCCTTTACTATTGTATGTTGCTTTTGATAAATGTGTTAATGTAATGTACCAGTAGTATATTTCTTAAAGAAATAGTTCAGATTTGTCATCATTTACTCATCTTAATGTCATTTTGACCTACACTGTAGTGTTTTTTTTATTTTACTTCTACATGTACAAGAATGTCCAAGTTTTTGAACAAAATTGGATGATTCACTGCCAATATTTAAAAAGTATTTTGTGAGCTTCTAAAGACAAATGATAGCTTTGTGTGAGGAACAGACCCAAATTTTAGTCATTCCTGTACTAAAAATCATCCCTTCTGGCAAAGATAGCAAATTTCGTGTGCAAAAAATAAATATGAAAAACATGATATTTGAAGGCTACAACAGAGGAACGATTATTGTCAATGATGTCAACCCTGCCACAAATGTGCCGTTTTTAATTGAGCAGAAACATGAATTAGATTTGAAGCCTGGACATTCTGCCTAAGGTCCTTTTATGTGTTTCAAGGTCTGAACGACACGAGTGTGTGGAAATGATGACAACATTCAATAGGCCGTGTTTCATGTTGAAAGGTGAAGTAGATGAGCTGTGGTGTGTGGTTTATGGAGATTTGGAGACGTCACTCACTGTAGTTGCTTTGTTCTCCAGATCAATACCGCCAGCAATGCTGAAACCCAAGCCAGCTCCTTCTTCTTTATGTAGAATCACAACCTGGATGCCTTCCAGTTGCTAATGGACATCAAGAAATCCAAATCAGCCTTGTTTATAGAGTATTTTGTGGTTTAAAACCCCTTTGTACCTGTAGCTGTATAGTAAGCGGAATTTAAGTCCTCAAATGCATTTAGTGTAGCAGTTTTCTAGAACATGCCGGAGAACAATCTGCATTTGAAAACAGGGGTTTATCGCTTACTAAAGAACAGCTGCCTCATTGATGATTTCCAGGTGGGCTGGATCATGTTCCCACTCTATTACATCATGGAGTTTCGAGAGAGAGATTGAGATATAGCCTTCCCTATGTTCCTAATGTTGAATAGCATAAAATAATCGCATGAATAGTTATTTTGTCAAAATCTCATAAGCATCTGGCACTGTCTCAAAAGATGACACTGGTCTAAATAGGATACAAATTTATATTAGCAGCCATATTAATCATAAGTGTCATCAAATACCAAGCCTAATTTTAAGGCACACCTACATAATTTGTCTTGGGATTTGAGCCAAATATCCCAGAGCTGCATCCAAATTTGTGTAGGCCTACTGATGATGTCAGCCTCATCAAGGTTCTCATGGCCTTGTGGCATAGTAAAGTGATACGATACACACTTTAATCTCCACGGAAGTATCAGTTAATGTGGGTATTCATGTTCACCTACTGTTTTATAAAACTGCATATTCAAACATACTACTCCTTTAACATACTGTTTTTTGCATACTGTATTGTGGGGAAATATAATATCTGAACTGGGGGCACAATCTTGTTTTACCTCTCATACTATCAAGAACTAGTATTTTTGATCATTAAAGGTTAATTTTAACAGCCCTGCTTTGTGACACTATTTAGATGGATCTAACATTTGATTTGATCTGATTTTGAGATTATTTACATAATACAAATTACACCAAGGGACTAGAAGGTCGCATGCTAATAGTTAGCTTTAAGCTATCCTGTTAAACTCCATATTTTTTCTAATAAGAATTTTTCAAATTGTATCAAAACTATTGTGCATGCAGTTTTTATCACATAATATAAGTTAAGAGACTGGAATACTTAACAAAATAATAATTTGTCATACCACAGGAGCATTTAAAACAAGTGAAATCAAAAAGGATGATTTTGATTCAAGGCATTGGGTAAGTAATCCAGTCCTGCGGACTAATACAGCCTTAAACAGCTTTTAGGATTGTTCCCTTATTTACACAGCCAACAGAAAAACCTGGCATGCTTTCAAGAAATTTATGCAAAATATCAACACTTCCTCTTCTTCTGCATTTCACTACAGCACTAAAGCACATTATGTCTAAGGACATGTGAAGCTTTTGAGTGCATATCACTTCATTATCATGAAGGAATATAGACATATTTGTTTGACTATTGATCAAGGAAACAGTCTTGAATGCAAAACAGTGCACCAAAATGCACCCCAGAGGAACATTGCAACACTGCCATGGTCAGGAAGTCACACTCTTGACTAAGAGTTGCATGCTTTATTCTATTTTGTTCAACCCTGTTAGCAAGTGAGCTTTAGAATATAGCAAAACACAAAAGAAAGCTCAACTGAACTAAGACCACTTTCAATATGCTGTTTCTTTATAGAGAACTGATTGTTAATCTGCCACACCTCTCATACATATTCAAGTTTGCATAGCAGGATATGAAACTAATCTATGCCAGGCAATAGCCGACAGCATGTACTTTGTTGTATTGGTCCAATGATTATTAAACCAGAGCTAAACCCACCCTTAGCGTGTCTTCATCCAGATCCTTGACTTCCTGAATCATCCGCTGAATCTCCTGTTGAGGAAGGGCCGAGAGCATCGATTGGGCACAGAGGGCTGAGGCTGAAGTGAGCAGTCGTTCGGGTTTCCGTTCCTCCTTCTCGCACTCCTCCCCTCTCTCAATGGTACGCTCTCTCAGTTCAGCCAAGCTGCAGACAAGATATATATATGATTTAGAACAGGGTTGGCCAACCCAGCTCCGGCTCCTGAACAACTGCCATCCTACAGTGTTTCCTACAGTAGTTCCTACAGTGTAGTCCAACCATAATCAAACACACCTGAACCAGCTAATAAAGGTGTTCAGGATTACTTGTGTGTTGAAACTGAAGTCTGTAGGAAGGTAGCCCTCATGGAGTAGGGTTGTTTCAAACTCAATTTGGGACATGGCTGAGACTATGTTGGTTCTAGAGTTACAACCACTGTCAGTTGCACTTCACTGCCATTTACAAATCCTCTCCCGTGGCATCATGGGATAGTAAAGTGTCCATCATATGCACAATTCAAAATATCACTGGAAGTAGTAGGTCACCCAGATGCTTTTGGCCTATGTTTTATGAATACTGAAAATTTGGACACTACCCCGCTGCTGTAGATTAGCTCAGTTTGGTGTGTTTAATTATAGTTGAAGCTAAACTCAGCCAGACAGAGGCCTTCTACTGCCTTAGACTTCTTCAAACTACAGACTAATTTTAGGTTTCACTTGCAAATGTTGTGGCCAATTAGCTCATATCTCACCACATTTATCTATAAATTACTTTAGGTCAAACATGCATAACGGGAAAGTTTTTTTTTTCTTCTTACAGTGATAAGGAATAGTGCAAGAGTTTACAAGACATTAGTATGAAAGGATTTGTTGTTTGTGACTAACTCAACTGAGCTGCATTTCCTCTTCTCGTTTCATTTAAAACAGACTCCCGAATCATTAAATACTCTGCAATGCCTTTATCGTACAGCCAGTTCTCAACTTGAAAGAAGTTGACATTGTTGGCTTCAGTCCCAGCAAGTGATCTTATTCCTTACCATCAGCCAACAAAACACTGCATCGAGTATAATTGTACCCCCAAACGCTTTCATCTTCTGATTGCATTTGTCCTACATTGTTTTCAGAGATACAATAATATGTTTGGATAAGTTACATACCTTACAGAGAAACCCCTCTCACTGTTTTCTAGTGCTGGTGAAGGTGGGGGATTTTCGGAAGAAGAGTCTTCTTCTATTGGGTTATGAAGAGGGGATCCAGGTGGGGCGCTCCAAGGGTTCCCAATTCGAATGCAAGGGGACTGTGGCAGGGATTGCATGGACCGCATCAGAGCATTGGACACCTGGTTGCTGAAGGACAAGATTATCCCCAGGCTCTCCCCTTCCAAGCCACTTGAGGTGGGGGTATCTGAAGAGGGACTGAGGGGTAGACTTCGGGTCCTCAAGCTCACCGTATGAGTTCCAGCATCTTCGGGTTTTTCTCCAAGACCCTCTTTCGAGCTGCTAGATCTTCTTGGTACGTGGCTTGAAGGGGGCGAATCCTCTTGAGAAGTTAGGGGTTCTTGCTCATTCTCAGCAGCAGGTGGAAGCTCTTTTGAGTCCAGAGCAGGTTCCTCAACAGGGATTGGGTTACAGGGCTCTAAATCATGAAAAGTTGATTGTTTTTCTTCCTCTGCAGGGTGGGGCACTGAAATGATATCTGAACTGAGGGAAACTGTTTGCTCTTCTTCCTCTGCAGGCTGGGTGGTGGCTGAAATTGTTGGTGTCATGGTATCATTATTGTGCAAGTTGTTTGTGTTAACTTTGGTTCTCTCTGCATTGCTGTAGTCTGCAGATGAGTTTTTAGTTGTCTTCTCCATTGGAGGAAGAGATGCCGTTGGGGCCAGTCGCTTATTCTGCCTTTCAGCTCCATCGGCACTTGAGAAAGTCTCAAATGAGCTGATCTTCTGTCTGATTGACAAATTGGCTCCTGATGAAGGAGTCCTCCGACTAATCCCAAAGGTCCTGCCAGTATCGTGGCTGCTGTTATCTGGGTGCTTCAAAGCCTCTGTTATCGGTTTCCCAGATTTAATGCTCTTCATGCTTTGACGTACTCTTGCAGACTTTGGAGCCACCGGGGGCCCTTTTTTAACATTGGGAAGTTGTTCATATTTGGAGTCTGAGGTGATGTTTGTGGTTTCAGAGGCAGTGCTGTTAACTTCAGCATCTCCATTATGGTCATCCATGTTTTTGGAGCAGAATGACTGGTTCTCTGGACTTTCGGTCAGCTTTACCCAGGGGTCAAGTGGTTGATCTGTACTGACCTTCAAACGAGCCTGACGTCTCAGACCGACCCGCTTACTCGGACTGCACACTTGAGATGGGGACTCTGGACCTGTAACATAATAGTTTTCACATGTATTTCCCTTTACTTAGCTGCAGAACCGAGAAGTTCAAAGTGAGAACTAACTCACGTGCAGCCACACATCCAATAATTGTTCTATTTTCATTTAAAAACAGAACAGCTGTAATATAAAAACATGCTACTTTGTTTTATAAACATATTGTTATTAGGACACTAAAATGTACTATTACTATTACAGCTGAATTAGGAAATGAAAAGTCTCAACATACGTTTCTACAAAATAATACAAAGTAAATGTCTATATGAAAGTTTTGCAACCTACAATGACATATTGCTGTTTTTTAACTGAATATTAACCAGTAAAAGGTGTATTTCTGATTAACATACCTTTGTGCTGTCTGTCCTCTCTGTATGTTGAGTCACTTTTAGGCTCGGAGATACAGGCAGATGCTTTAGTTCCGACTTCTGCGTGTTCAACCACTTCCTGTCACAAAAACAGGAAATGGCTGGCTGAGTTTAAGACTTACAAAAAATGTGAAAAGGTGTAGAAATACATCCAGTATAATTTTGTCATGCATCGCTGTTGCAAACAGAAACACAGGCATGTACACAGTACACACACAAGAGCCATGCCCCATGCAAAACGCTCAAGCATTACGATTCCTGTGACAAAAAGATGCACTATTGTGCAAATAAAATTTTAGTATGAAGTGCACACAAATTCATTTTCAAACTGTCATCAAACACTGACATGAACACGTCCAAAAAGAGGTAGCATGATTTTCTACGTACATTTTTAAACAGAAGCCTTGAGATCTTTCTCAAAGCCCTGTATAGACTGCAGAAAAACTAGATGCATGTGGGGAGACAATAAAAGACTGTGAGGCAACAAAAGATTTTAAATAATGAGTCAATGTAAAATATATAGGTCTATTTAATTTAAATGTTTTATTTATTTGTGAAGGAAATATTTATATAAATAACATATATTTATAAAATTGGTCCCCATTTGTCAAAAAAAAGTATTACTTTTAATTAACATTAGATTATTTTATTTTAATGATCCACTGGTGTGACAAATGATGATGTGTAAATATTCAGTGTAGTCTGACCTGCTGAATACTGCTTTTTTTATATGGCAAAACCCTTGTTATTGTACACTTTTGTTTGTAGAATAAATTAAACTAAATGAATCAAATAATGCATGTCTACAGTAGCATTGATAATGGAAAATCTAACACGGTTGACCGGCTGCACCTTTAAGAGTTTTAAAATGTCTACCTGTTGGGGTCCTGATTGACATGTTGTGAAGGCGAAGCACTGCTACTTGGGCGGAGTGATTAGCGCAACACTCTGAGCGAACTCTCTGCTCCTCACCTCTCAGGTGCTGCGAGCAAATCACTCCGCCCAAGTAGCAGTGCTTCGCCTTCTGATAATATAGTTCCCAGTATGTATACGATTAGAAGATGACTGTGTCTCATGTGACCTTGTTATTTTTAAACGCTGTGACTATACAAATCACAACATGTAAATAGGAAAATGTTGGCGTTATGTTGTCCCTTATTGGGAGCAGCATGCTAGCTGGAGCCGTTTACCTCCAGTCTTTGTGCTAAGCTAGGCTAGCGGTGGGTGCGTCAGACAGAGTTACAGCACGCACTGAGATGAAAAGGTGTGTATGGACTTATCTAACTCTGGGGGATATGGTGAATAAGCTAAAGTCCCAAAAAGTCGCCGTGTCCCTTTAAGTGAGTGTAAACAGTTGAGAAAGTAATAACTTTTGTAACTTTATTAAGTATTCATTAATAAGGATGTTTAATTTATACAGTGGAGACTATGCAGTTATTTTACATTTGCTTACTTTATTAAATTTCTGTACCTGAAAACGTATGTTAGACCTACCTAAACAACATGAAAAGCACTGTTTACTTCATTTGTATTTTTGTAATCTTGTGTTTATATGTGCTTTTGCTTGTAATTTGATTATTTGTTCTTATTTTATTACTGACTGATTACTTTTCTTTAACAATGTTTTAAATGTATTTTAGTTAGGCTAGTACCTTTAGCTGTGGTATGTTGGAATAGATAATTGTGTATTTTCACTGGTATCTAAAATTTTGGTGTCATTACTGCCTATTTTTGTAAAACAAAATTATGACCGGTACACTTTCTTAACTCACTGGCCATTTCAAGTGTGGGGAAAAGAATGTCCAATTGGATATTACCAATGCTTTTACTTAAATGTGTCTTGTTAATTTTGACACATTTCTGTTTTTCACAGATCATGATAAGACAAGGCACACTATAAGAAAAAAATGTAACGGTATTTTTTCCCTTTAAGGGCCGTAGCATTACAGCTATTCACATGCACAATGATGGTGCAAGATTTTCATATGCAAGACTTGTGAAGAATTTGACAATAAGGCAAGTGTTGAAGTCAAGCCAATCATGTCTTGACTTACAATACTCAACTACCATTTATGGGCAATGCAACAATCTCACTGTGAAAAACGCCTACTTGTGACTAGTCTCTATTACAGAGAGCAAAGAAGCAACAGAAATACAATCCAAAGCGTAGATTTAAATCCTGAATTTAATTAATTTATTGGACATAACATCACTGACATGATATTAAATGATGTGAAACCCTACACAAGGAAGAGAAAACAAAGCAATAAACATTTTAATTGACCAAACAATGTCATTTTGCTCAATAGAATATAGTGCATTTCATAAACGTGTGCAGTATATAGCCATACCTGGCAATTGCTTTGAGAAGGCAGCAGATCTTCCTCTTTTACTGGAGAACCTCGACTAGAGCCGCACGAATCAGTCAGCGCTTCCTGACTGGTGACTTCCTGTCGTCTGCAGTACCTCCGTGTCTGATTTGTTGGTCCTGGCGTAGAATTTCTCACCCCACTTGTATGCACATCTAATGTTTGTTGTCCAATGAAATTTACTGGACATTTATAGGGAATGTTATAGTCATCATCAGTGAACGAGGCTGGAGAAAGTGTGTTATTAAGTGAAGTTTCACTGTTGGTTGTTAAAGAGACATCCATGCTCTGTACTCTGGTGACGTGCTCCGGTTGTAGGAAGGATTGAGTGGTGACGCTGGCTGGTGTACAGCGCTGGCTGTAGGCGCCCTCACTGCATGATCGGATCATGGGTTTCTGTGCTCGTCTACAGGTCAGATGACTACCGCTCCTGTCCAGACAGCGGATACACTTCTGTCTGCTGTGCGAACAGGGTTCTGTTCTCCTCAGACCTGAGATCAGATACAGACTTGTCTAAACCAACTGACTATCTTCTTTGCAGAAGAGTCACCCAGGACAGTTCATTTTGTACAAAGTGTAAACACGCGACTAGGCAGACATGAGACTTTGACAACCAGGGATCCAGAGAATCAACACTATACCTTTAGTAGGCCCAGTGTGTGTATGTGTATATATAGATTTTACATTTATATGTGACATTTTATATTGTCAAATATTCACTATAGAAATTCCCATGCCTTTTTAAGATTTGACTTATTTTCATGATTTAGTTTTTTATTTAGAACACTTTTTCTTAACATTTTCAAGTTTTCCATGACTGCTGGAACCCTGCAAGTTATGTTGGAAACAATTTGAAGATTTTAAGTCTGAGTCTCTGCTTCCCACTTCTAAGTAAAGCATAACTTAACAACTAAAATAGTTTCCAACTTACACATGCGAGTACACAAACAGCATTTCTTTTTCCAAAAAAAAAAGTGAATCCAGGCACAACCACCTCTTAAAGGTAAATAAAAGAGGTGGTCTTCTCCAAGCGATTTCTGAGAAACACTGTTGACATTTAAAATATCATTGCTCCGCCCCCAAAATGCACAAGCACGCAATGCACGAGTGGATGTCTCATCAAAGCTAAAGCGAAGCAAAATAATGCATCGCAAAAAAGATGATTAATGAACGACAAGGACAATTACCATAAAGTACACAAGAGTAAATACAAGTAATACAGTGCTATGCATAAGTTTAGACACCCATGCTAGAGTTGACTAAAAAGAGGAATAAAAAATCATCTTTTGGAAATTGAACTTAATGCCTTAATTTAAAAAAATAGGAAAAATCCAACTTTTAAGGACACCAATTTTCTTTGTGAATGAATAATGTATTGTAAATAAATAAATGTTCTTCCTTAAAATACAGGGTGCATAAGTTTGGACACCCCTATGTTAAATTCCCATAGAGGCAGGCAGATTTTTATTTTTAAAGGCCAGTTACTTCATGGATCCAGGATACTCTGCATCCTGATAAAGTTCCCTTGGCCTTTGGAATTAAAATAGCCCCACATCATCACATAGCCTTCACCATACCTAGAGATTGGCATGGTTTTATTTCAGTTAGCCTAATAGCTGGTTTGATTTGCATTGAGAGATGATCTTATGGAAAGTACTCCATGCCAATCTCTAGGTATGGTGAAGGCTATGTGATGATGTGGGGCTATTTTAATTCCAAAGGCCAAGGGAACTTTATCAGGATGCAGAGTATCCTGGATCCATGAAGTAACTGGCCTTTAAAAATAAAAATCTGCCTGCCTCTATGGGAATTTAACATAGGGGTGTCCAAACTTATGCACCCTGTATTTTAAGGAAGAACATTTATTTATTTACGATACATTATTCATTCACAGAGAAAATTGGTGTCCTTAAAGGTTGGATTTTTCCTATTTCTTTAAATTAAGGCATTAAGTTCAATTTCCAAAAGATGATTTTTTATTCCTCTTTTTAGTCAACTTTAGCATGGGTGTCTAAACTTATGCATAGCACTGTATTTAGTTGTTAGTCGCCAGCAGCACACCATCTCCTGACAAACAATGACACTCAAAACGGTCCTGTTACTATAGCTAGCATTACAACAACAGCATATCATGGTTCTGTGAAACACAGCAAAAACCAATGTTACCCACGTATGGAAAAGAAACAATGCAACCTCGGCGTCCGTTTTCAGACCTTCCTGCTTAGGTGTCTATTATAGTGCTGGAAAGCTTTTCTAATATTAAAAGCTCTTGCCTGATCATTACCCTTCTTTTTCCAGTGAAATTCCTCTGACCTTTTCTCTTTTGTAATGTCTCTCAGCCATCTCTCTTTCTACAGAAATTCTTCAAATCTCCTAGCCTAGAAATCTAGACGCACCATAGCGGCAGCAAATGTTATTTTGCAGCCAGTATTGTCTAGCAACTCTCCGTTGACTTGCGAGCTGGAAAAACCAAACTCTAATCAGGCCAATCACATCGTGTATAGAGTCGGTGGGCGGGCTTAACATAATGATGGCAGAGTTGCAGCGGTTCCGCGTGAATTCCCTGCTACTTGAAAACAAAGAAGATGACTGCTGCTGCTGGCGAACAGACGTCTTTCGATTCGGCTTTGGTCGCGACTCTGGAAGACTTAGAGTTAAGCTTTTCTTTGAGAAAAGAACGGCACTGAAGTCATTCTTAAAAAAGGAAGATGTGTTTCGACTACGTCACCTTCTTCGTTGCTCTGTTTGGTTGGAGCGCTATCCTATTGCGTGCAGAGGGAATTTGAAAGACAACCGTTTATCCCGCCCCTCGGATTGAGCCCTGCCAATGGTGTGTTCCCAGACCCAACATCTTGATGTGGGTGTGGCTTGTCAGGCTGCAAATCTCCCTCTTGCTGACTCTCTCTCCTCCCCCACCATGAGTGGACACGCCCCCTAATGCTGATTGGCTACAAGTGTTCAACAGTGTTTCTCAGAAATGGCTTACTGCATCATTTGGATGTGATTGTGATCCTCCTAGTATTAATTAGATTTCATGACCATCCATTTGATTGATGCCTACTCACAATAACACTTACAATGCCATTAATAAAGGAAGTTGTTTATGTGGTAACCTCGAAATAAGTTTACGTTCTGTACAGAGCCACAGTTACAGTTGCAATTATGCTGTAAAATCACTGTGTGAAATAGGCCTTCAGAGCAAACAAAAGATCAATAACTCACTGCTGTTACATCCATCCATACTCCACTGACTCCTGTCTCTCCTCAGTCTGCTGTGCTCCACCGCCTGAGCGATTGCATCATTGAGCTGCTGCTCAGAAACCTTCATGCACACAGAGAAACACGTGCAATTTATTGCTTTTAAATTTTAGCATACACTGACAACTTATGAACAATAACGGAAAGGTTTGACTGCTCACAGCCATAATGAAGTGTAAATTGTCTTGACACATGTGAGTAAATCTGGTACATGATCCTCTCTTATGTTATACTCCTGAAGGGAAAGTAAACCTACTTTTGGGTCAGGGTGTCGACTGATGATGATCTGAACCGGGCCCGGGCTGCACTGACTCAGAACCGTGTACACATCGTTCAGTGTCATGTTGCAAACCACTGTGTCATTGATCTCCATGATCTCATCGCCACATCTGACAAACATTCACATACTACTTAGTAACAACCCGGCAACCACACACATCATTACAACAATTCACAGCGCTGCAGTTTGGTTAGTTTTATAAATGTTCTAGACACCACACTTATGAAAATAAAATAATTGCCATTTATAACATGATATGCAGTGTATCATTTGGTTTACCATAAATGATCAGTACCCAACCACTTTAAGTAAAGTTATTTTTTTTAGTATGCATCTTAATCTTAAAGTAATACATTGTGGAAACATGCCTACCGTTGCGTAGCCTCCAAACATCAAATTAACATATAAAAAAATAAAAATAAAAGATTTTTGCTGACTGTTCAAATTACTTTGCTAAAATGCGCTAATGTGACAGAGTTCTTGAACATTTTGTCACAACTTAATATCATTATGTCCAATAGCATAAAATGAACAAAATTTGAATGTATTGTTTTTGGTGACATAACCAACTGGGAAATGGATCTGTATTTCCCAGCATGCTTTATGGGATTACATTCTCTTCCAACTAGAAAATATTACTTGTTTAAACTTGTTTTAGTCCTGTTGTACATATCTAAACTAATTGCACAGAGCTTTCCTTAATTTAGGGGTAATTAAGTTAATTGAATAAACTATTTTTTGAGAGCAAACTGCAACACTTGTGGAACATTTTGTTTTGTTTTAAAAACGCAACTATACTTTCTGTACATTCACACCTATTTGGGGGGACTTTGGGATTTGTAATTTGCTATACATCTGCCCAACATTTAACTGAAGTAAACTGATATTGTTCAAATTATTAAAATTTTGTGAACGGAGAAGACTATTTAAAAGGGTGCATCAAAAATATGAGTCTCATAATAATATTTAAGTATATTGCCTATAGGTGAGGTGAAATTTTAGATAGGCTGAAAATGTACAGTATATTCAGATTTTCTAATTAACTATGAAGAAATATACAACATTGGAGTCTCATATCTCATATTAATGTATTTTATGTTATTGGCTAAATTTAACTTTTTAAAGATGTGACGGGTTCAAACCTTAATCGTCCATCCATGTGTGCCACTGATCCTGGTGACAGCGTGTGAATGAAGATTCCCGGGCAGCCGCCAGATGAAGGTACACAGCACAAGCCAATGCCTAGACCTACGCCAATCTCTAGACATATTCAGAAAATACACATTAAGAAATACTCACATGTTCATTTTCTTCTCAGACTTTTGTAGTCATCATAATCAGTTGCAATAAAATGGTGGCTACACATCTTCATTTTTTTTTATTCATGTGCCCTTATAATCTTTAATAAAAATGATGTCCCCTCCCTCTTGCAGCAACATCTCTTCTCTGACGCGTTTACCAGTGCATGGGTGGGACAATCACATGAGATTGACCAATAGCAAACCACAACCCTTCAATCAAATCCCATAGACAGTATATAAACTGGACACAGCGATCCCATTGGTTTCAACGGAGAAAAGTGAAGTCAATTAGAAGCACTCACTTCCTGATGGCTGGGCGAACTGCGCAGGCTCTAACTGAGCTTGACGACGTAGATGGGACGTGAGCAACGTGTCTGACACAGTTGTAAGTCTTCTAGTAGCTGTGCCGAGAGAAATCTGAACCATTCCCTTCCGAATCTCGCAGAGACGGAGAGCGTGAGCATTAGCTGTTCATGAGCTAGCAGCAGGATCAACTTTATGACTCTCTATGGGCTTCTCCCTTGACTTTATCGGACTTTATGCCTCCACGTCCCCCCGATTGCTTGCCAGCTTCTCCGCCTGTCTATACGGTAATTTCTCGACTGTGCGACAGAGAGTCGAGTGGTTATGACGCAATCGTTAGCCTATTTTTAAGATAATAACGTAAGATACAAGGTAATAGAGCCTTTTATACATTGTCGTGTTTCTTTAGAAATAAATAATGGACAAATGGAGTCTTTAAACGCCTCAGATGTAAAGTTATTCGCTGTCAAAGTGACGCCAAAATGAATGGGAGTCAATGGAATGCTAACAGAAGGTGATGGCTTGATAGCCAAAGCTTCGGTTTTCGCCGGATGGATTACCCCCTTGTCAAATCCTGGTGGACAAAATCAAGTCCCGCCCTACATTTAGCTTGTTCAAGAATCCTTTTCGCTCAGATAAATATCACAATAAGGAAGAAAAGACTATTACAACTTCAGCTGAATGCCGACTTTAAGCAATGTTTGAACATGTTATCTGGATGTTTTGGGAAGAGTCTCATGTTTATAGTTAGAGCCCGACCAAATCCAACCTTGAAGAAGCTGTGTGTCTGTGTGTGTGTGTGTGTGTGTGTGTGTAAGTATTCTTGGTTACAGGTTAAGGAACAAGTGGCATTATTGGAGATAGACTGACTTGTTTTCTTCGACATGTTGGCGCCTAGGCACACAGTCTCGTGACCTCGGAGGGACACAGGGTCCCTAACTCAGGGTCCTGGTGGCGGCCGTACAGACGATGGAGATGTGCTACTGCCTTTCAGTCCATGGAGATTTACTATGTTTATCTATTTCTTAGCCAAACAGAATATTCAACCTGAAGTAATGACGTAGCTTAGACCTTGGTTAAGGGCATAACTGCTGTCATCTTTGTAAATGTAGAGGGGCGGCCTACGAACTCCTTGTGAGTCTTGAAGCTGACTTCTGCCTGATGAAACTGCAAACTATCTTCAGTAAAAATGTAATTCTTCCATTTATTATAATTCTGACTCTTGTCTTAAATTGACTGCACTTCTAACTCCTGGGGCCCTATTTTAACGACCTGAAACGCAAGTGTCAAAGCGCAAAGCGCAAGTAACTTTGTGGGCGGATCCCGGCGCTGTTGCTATTTTCCCGGCGGATAAACGACTCATGCGCCCGACGCAAATCTAAAAGGGGTTGGTCTGAAGTAGCTTCATTATTCATAGGTGTGGTTTGGGCGTAACGTGAAATAAACCAATCAGAGCGTCCTCTCACACTCCCTTTAAGAGCCGGCGCGCTTGTTCCATGGCGGATTGCTATTATAACGGCGGATTTGCCGGCGCACGCCAGGAGCGATTCACAGCCGAGGAAACCGACGTTCTCATCAGGGCCGTAAAACACAGAGAAGTGACATTGAGGATGATGAGAGAAACCCACCCAAATTAGCTTCGGTTAAACAGACGTATAATTTGGGTAAATGTGTAGCCTAATCTAGATTTTTTTTTTTTTTTTTTTAAATCTAGATAGATCTTTTTCACATCTTCACGGACACAACAATGATTTCCCTCGTGTGCTAATATTTTTCCTTGTAATAATGTATGATTTGCAAAAATGAAAACTGCTGCATCTGTTTATTAGAGAATCAAAGTGGATGCGCGTTAACATTATGGCCAAGCACGCGCCCTTAAAATACCATATCACTAACGCGCAACGCGCCACTGTCTTTAGACTGTTTTTTTCCTGGTCAATGGCACAATTGCTTTCTAAAACTGGAAAATAGCACCATGGGAGTTTTGCGCCGGAACACACCTCCTCTTTGCGCTGAACCGCCCCCGCGAGCGCAAGTTCATTTCCTAATTTACCGACGTGCGTCTGTGGAGGGAAAAGTCCGCTGTGCGCGGGTGCAAAATTGGAATGATACATGCGTCGGTGTTCAAAGTCAATTGCGCTGGGTGCAAGATAGGGCCCCTGGTCTTAATTAATCATATCTGGTCCTTGTGTCTTTAGCTGTAAATTCCCTAACATTAGTCACTCAAGGATTATAATTTATGGTGTTATGCAGCTACACAAATGAGGCACACTTTAGCTCTGGAGACGTTTATGTACAGGGCTCAGAAATAAAAGCGTTTGATTGATGTGTGACTTGAAAATTCAGCAACAGCTGGCCGGAGCTCAGAATAGTGCATTAACCCAGTCTAAGCAACAATTGCAATGCAGTTTGTAACGCAGTCAGATATGTGTAAAGTAGAAATGCAGTCCACTAGCTCAAAAATGACATTTCTGTCAACGTTCACTCACTTTGAAAGAAATATTTGGATACTGACCCTTCTGCAACGTGATCCCCATCATGACTCTGTCCTGGGGTTTTGCAGAGTTATTAAGGCAATTATAGTCTCCTAAATCAGCGCTGACTCGACTTATACCAGTGCTGGAGCTCAGCGATCTGGATCTGCATAACTGAGACACCTGTCCGTTGCTGCCCAACATGGCGCCCACCCGCAGACTGGTCCTCACCACCAGCGTTAACAGACCCTTCTTCACTTGCTTCAGAAAGAGAAAAGAAGTTTATCGCTGGTGAAACATGATGGATTATTGATAGATCGACATATTGTCTAGACAGATTAATCTGGTAATAGTTGGACTTTTTTAGACTTTGAGTAAATATTGAATAAAATAAATCTATTTCATTTTAGCTATTTTTATGTATTAATTTCCTAAGTATTCATATAGTATTCATATCAGTATTATATTACATACATGTTAGCTACTGTTAGTTAATATGATGAGGTTAAACATAATATTATAAAAAAATTTATGTTAAATTTATAGAAAGAAATGTTAGCTATGGTTTCTATGATAATGATTGCATTTTGGTTACTAGATTTTTTTTTTTTTGTACTCATGAAGACATATGTATATATGAGTGTGTACTTATATATGTATGTATATGTATATACACACAGTATTTCACTTAACCAATTACAGTTTTTACTATGGCATTTTACTTTCACTTTCTATTAAAGTTACTATTAAATCAGCCATCAGTCATCAACCACATCAGTCAAATGACAAATGAAGGCATCCAGGTGAGACTACTCACTTTAAACTTGTGTAAGGCATCTTCATGTGTCAAGCCGTGCAGAGATTCGCCATTCAATTCCAGTATCTCGTCTCCTGTAATCCAGAAACACTAATATAGTTTTCTATCCACTTCTGGGTAATGCAGCTGTGAGTGTTGATGGGAAAGCTACATTTTGAGGTAAGTGTCTGGATAGATTACCAATTACAGTATGATATTTAACTAATGAGTCCACCTTCCTGTAGTCTTCCATCAGCGGCCGCTGCACCTCCAGGGAAGATGGTCTTCACGTAAATCCCCATTGGGCCGTACATGCTGTCTCTGCCTCCTACTATACTGAATCCCAGGCCCTGGAATACCACGAGAGCGGTTTATATGGTGAGAATGCATCAGACTATTTGTTGCATATCTGACTTGTGTTTGGTTACCTTGCCATGGCCCTTCATGAGCACGATGTTGGAGATGATGAATGCCTGTACGCTACTGCAGGAGGGGACCAAGTGTGCTGAACTTAGAGAGCGAGATGGTCTAACCACAGCCTGCGGAGAACGAGGAGAGCACTCATAATGTGGTAAGCATGTCAAAGGTCTACGTTCAGGGACAAAAAGGACAATATGAGATGTTTTCATTTGATGAAATTCTGCTTCACAGAGCAGATGTGTTCATACTGTATTTGCGTTACATGTGGCATTCCCATGACGTTCATTAAAAATAGCCACTTTGCTGATGTGGAGAGGGAAAGCACTTTGTAGAGATGCTGTGAGCACTTACTGAAACAGCCATTTATTTGATTACCAGTATAATGATGGCCTTATCAAATAAAGTGCAACAGCTGAAAGGAAATTGACCATTCACTGCTGACAGTCTCATTCAGAACTGTTCAGGCAAAACAATTCCTGAACTTAAAACTCAACAGCTACACTACTTTTGTAAGTGTTTTTTTTTTTCAGTGTAAACACGTTATTCGCAAAACATCCGCAATCCAGTATAACCAGGCACTTTGCCATATTTAAATTCAGTCTTTTTTTTCTTCTTTTTTTTTGTGCCTTAAATTCACCAAATGTCTGCTGCAATCTCCACAAGACTGTGGATATATATATATATATATATATATATATTTTTTTTTTTTTTTTTTTTTGGTTTACAACACAGTTAAAAAGTATATATATATATATATATATATATATATATATATATATACTATATATATATGTGTGTGTGTGTGTGTGTGTGTGTGAGTGTGTGTGTTATTATTATTATTATTATCAATAGATATAAAGATGAGGTAAGATAAAAAATAAATATTACATGTTATATAATATTGAACCTATATATATACAAAAGCAGATAACAAAATGTCCAAAATTAAAATTAAAATCACAATTATTACACGCTTCAGATGAAAAGTCAAAATGATTACATACTAAGTAATTTATGGCATACTGCTATAATGAGATTAAAAAAATAAAAATGATGGCTTTCAGGGCTGGTTTCACAGACAGGGCTTAGATTAATCCAGGATTAGGCCTTAGTTCAATTAGGACATTTATAGCTTTTATAAACATGTCTGAGAAAAAAAACATTACTGGTGTGCACTTCGAGACAAAACAATAACACTGACATATTTTAAGGTAAATCAGTGCAAGTTGCTTTCAGTTAAAACAGATCAAACATGTATTTCAGTCTGGGACTAGATTTAAGACTTGTCTGTGAAACCGGGCATGCATGTCACAATTATAACATTATAACTTTTTATTTTATCGTCCTTGGTGTAAACTGGCCTTTCAGCAGATTACATGATCTGGTCAACCTCCCTCACCTGTGGAATGCTATGAGGAAATTCCAGCTGTTGAGAGAGAGACTTCCTGTTGCCGTAAAATCCTGTGGTGGCGTGGGCGTGACACGGGAACAGCTCTGCCGTCTTCATAATGATGGTATCCAAGTCTCCGATCCAGTACGGGTGAACGCCTAAAAGCACGTGGACACGTGAAGTTACATAAGACATTCTCTCGGTGTTGGATAACGGACACAGTTAGACAACGTAAAAAGTGTGTGCATGGATCAGTGTAGGCCTACTGTTGGAAAGCAAGAGTAGGACATCATATGTTTACATACAGGAGCTCAAAACATCTTCTGTTGGATGTTCTCAAGAGTTTATTAGGTTATGTAATGAAAAACGGCCTGTCTTCTGCAGTGCCGTGTTGCATGTGTGTAGTCAGAGCTCCAACTGGGATTAGCACGATTCAATTATACATAAAAAATAAATATGGAGACATTATTTGGAGTCTTGCTTTGTGTGAAATGTCTTGTGTTCATGCAGGTTTGTCTCACTGGTGGAGTTGGAGCGAGATCTTTTGCAGGACGTCTCTTGGCAGCTCTGATCCTCATCATCACAGTTCTTGCTGTCATCGTCTGACACCTTAATAATTGGCATCTGCATACATGCACATAGTGGTAGTATGCTAGAAAAATGTAGTATTCAACAAATCACTTTGAAACAGGGCTGCTGATGTGGGCTGGTTTACACCACCGTTAAAAAGTTTTGGGCTAGTAAGACACTTTAATGTTTTGACATTTTAAAGTTTCTTATGCTCACCGAGGCTGGATTTATTTGATCAGAGATACCGTGAAAAAAAAGAAATTATTTTAAAATTAAATTTACTCCTGATGCAAAGCTGAATATTCATCATCAGTCTTTAGTGTCACATGACCCTTCAGAAATCATTCTATGCTGATTTAATGCATCCTTGATGAATACTGAATTAAAGTGTTGGTAACACTTTACAATAAGTTTTAATTTGTTAAGCTTAGTTAACTACGTTAGTTTACATGAACATTCATTACAACTAACAATGAAAAACACTTCTAAAGCATTTATTATGTTATTATGTAATGTTAATTTACACATATACTAATACTTTTAAAATCAAAAGTTGTTTCTTTTAACATTATTTAATGGATTCTGAGATAACATGAACTATGAACAGTTGTATTTTTATTAACCATACTTTACAAAGATGAACAAAAACAGTAACAAACGTATTGATCATTGCTAATGTTAGTTAGTGCAACCTTGTTGTAAAGTGTTACCAAGTATTTATTTATTTCAACAACAACAACAAAAAAGAAAGAAAGAAAGAAAAAAAAATTACTTTTGAACGGTAGTGTAACTACGTAATTGTGACTTTATTTACTGTTTATGTCTTTATATCTCACACTTGCATATTTATTTCTCATAAATGTGGCTTTATTCCTCATAAATGCGACTTTGCTACTTTATATCAAAATTGGGAGTATGTATCACAACTGCAACTGTATTTCTTATGAAATTAAATATTACAATATGACTATTATAAAAAAAGAAGAAAATAAATAAATGTATTTTTTCCACTGTAAGGCAGAAACTGGCATCCACAATATATCCATTTTAGTCATACCACACAAAACACAACATATATAACCCTAATGTAGCTGAAGAGGCATCACAAAACACTCTAAATTTGAGGATTTTCCAACTGAAGGGAAAAACAGGGTTTGCTTCCCACCTTCAAGTTATTGTTGTTTCCCATTGCCTCCTTTTCTCCGAAACTGTAGCCAAGCTGGTCTGATTCATTGACGTTAGTGAACAGAGCTCTGCTTTCACATGGAGAGAAACCCTGCAGTACAAACAGATAAACATGGAACAATTCTCCTCAAAATCTGAATGGATCATTCATACTGAAAGCCGTGTACGGTTCTGTGTCTTTTCCCGTCCTGAATCAAATTAGTTTCTGCTGCATCTGGGATCTGCTCAGTGTCTTGAATGGATTCTGTTGGTTAAGGTCTATTTAATCACATTTGACCCGTGCATTTCAGATCTGCTCACAGGGAGGTAGAAGAACCAAGTATGCTTAGCTGGTTACCATCACATACCCTAAGTATAAGTAGTAGTAATAGTGATGCTTAAAGGAACACTCCACTTTTTTTGGAAATATGCTCATTTTCCAACTCCCCTAGAGTTAAACAGTTGAGTTTTACCGTTTTCGAATCCATTCAGCCGATCTCCGGGTCTGGTGGTAGCACTTTTAGCATAGCTTAGCATAGATCAGTGAATCTGATTAGACCATTAGCATCTCTCTCAAAAAAATTCTATATTTAGACTCTTCTGTAGTTACATTGTGTACTAAGACTGACAGAAAATTAAAAGTTGTGATTTTCTAGTAACGCAGGAATGAGAGTATTCCTAGTCATATTCTATTGGCCTAGAAAATTGCAACTTTTCATTTTCTGTTGGTCTTAGTACACAATGTAACTTCAGAAGAGTCAAGTTTTAAATAGGAAAAATATTAAAACACTTTGGTCATTTTTTTGAGAGAGATGCTAATGGTCTAATCAGATTCAATGATCTATGCTAAGCTATGCTAAAAGTGCTACCAGCAGACACGGAGATCGGCTGAATGGATTCGAAAACGGTCAAACTCAACTGTTTAACTCTAGGGGAGTTGGAAAATGAGCCTATTTCCAAAAAAAGTGGAGTGTTCCTTTAACTTAGCAAACACCACATAACACTTTATTTCAATGGTCCACTTTAGACATTCTACTTACCCGAAGTAACTTTGTATAGTTTAGTTAGCAACTTTCTAGTTAGTAGAACTTTGTTATTCTACTAACTAGAAGTAACTAGAAATAGCCTACATGTCAACTAACTCTCAATTACTAGAGTGTTAGTAGACTGTCTGCTTAATATCTGCTTACACTTTATTTTGATGCTCCCCAACAGACATTCCACTGACTATAATAACTTTGCAAGTACATTTCAATTTCAACAGTTGCAAAGTTACTAAGTAACTTAGTTACTAGAAAGTCTAAAGTGGACTTTACAAAGTTTTTACTCATATCCATAAGTATTAAACTTTGGTTGTAACTGATCTCACAACAGTTGATTTAAATTATACTTCAAATCAAATAGCTTTTGGAAATGCAGTGGTCAAGATATCAAACATTCGATTTTCAACCACCCACAACACTCTAGCATCATGGCGCAAAGTTTTGCATGAACATTTTCATCAATTACTGAAAATGTCATAAAAATAGTTGACAATCATTATATTTTCTTTTTGTAATGTTTATCTTGCTTTGAGTAAGCGTAACCTAAATCTCAGAATTTCAAAGAAAAATGGTTAATTTTCAGACTGCTTAATTCAAAAGAGGTCCTTCGGTTTTCCAAGACAGACGGTTTCCGTATTTCTGAATTTTTGAAGTTCACTGATTAGTTTAAGTATTGCTGTAATATGGCTAATTGAAACCATTCTCAACTAAACAGCATGCTTATTTTGTTGGCTTGAAAAATCAAACAAGAACAATAGATGCTTTGTTCAGAGAGATAAGCTCCTGATTTCTGCATAGCAATGTCCGCCCGCTGTCAGAAGCATAGCAGAGTTTGTAGGAGTGAAGTTATTTGGGATCTCGGCTGGTCGTCTGACATTTTCAGAAAGCTTAGAATAGACATTCATCTCCCAACCCACAGAACTGGCCTCTAATCAGATCTGAGGAATGTTTTGATGTTTCTAATGGACAATAAAGTCTTACTTCAGTACTGCTGGTTCTACACACAGTCTTTTTTCTCTCTGGATCAGGCTCCTGTTTTCTTTGATCGTTTATAGCCTGTCCGTTAAATGGGGCAAGCCTGTCTCCGAAGTAGACATAAGTGTCCCTAGGGACAACAAACAAGAAAATATGTGCATTAGGGCACTTGCATTTACACTGTATGTGTGTGTGTGTGTGTGTGTGTGTGTGTGTGTGTGTGTGTGTGTGTGTGTGTGTGTGTGTGTGTGTGTGTGTGTGTGTGTGTGTGTGTGTGTGTGTGTGTGTGTGTGTGTGTGTGTGTGTGTGTGTGTGTGTGTGTGTGTGTGTGTGTGTGTGTGTGTGTGTGTGTGTGTGTGTGTGTGTGTGTGTGTGTGTGTGTGTGTATACATGCATGTATTTTTCATGGGAATATGCCAATAGATTAGAGGGCCCAATAAGGATGGACTGATGGACTGTTTTTGTAATATACTATTAATAATAATAATAATAATGATTTTTATTTGTTAGAGGTAATTACACATGGATTGGGGCTAGTTTATATATATTTTTTTAAATACTATTACTACTAATTATAATTATTCTTATTATTGAATTACTAAAACATGAGTTACTTAATGTTAATTACAATTTTTATAATTTATAGATTATGCTTAATTGATTTAATGATTCTATTTAATAATTTAAATAATAAAAAAAATAAAAAAATTGTATTTAATTTTTTTTGCTAGAGAGCTTTACAGTATTATATTATTGATCTGCCTTAAGGTGGATGATGATGCAATTTTCTTCTAGAAACAAACTTTGTTGTATTATTTTCATGTTATCACTGTGAAGATGCTTTGATCAAATCTGTATTGTAAAAAGCGCTATATAAATAAAGGTGACTTGACTGACAGTAAGATTGACACATGGTCTGGGACCCTTTTTTTGTATATTTTTATTATAAAAAACACTATTATTATTATAAAATAATAAAATATTATAATTATTATCCAATAATAAATCCTTATTATTTTATTAAAATGTTAATAATAAATATTATTTAAATAATTATGTTTATTTAATTTAACACTTTATTTATAAATGTATGCATGCTTTATGGGGTTTCATTAAATTATGAACCCTTATATTTAACATTTAAAGTACATTTTAAAAATAAATATAAATTATATCTGTTGTAGATATTGTTATATTAATATGATATATTAATATTATAGTAAATATTAATATGATTATAAATAAGTCCTAATATACAATTTAATAAATAAAATGTTTATTATTGCATCTGAAATAATTATTATTGAATTATTATTGAATTACTTTTGCATCTGAATGTAAATCTTAAAAACATGTTACTAAAAATTGCAAAATGTGTCATTTTGCCTTGGGGGTCAGTGAAACTCTGAAATACTGGCCCATTTTGACCAGCAGAAAGATCTTATTGTTGAGGCCTGTGTTAGAACAACATAAAACAGTCGGAATGAGCTGATTATTACCTGTGTAAGTCCTGGCCAACAGTAGCACCATTGTCGCTGGACTGAAGTTTGTTATCACCCACTTGTAGACCCTCCTCGCGTGTGGCGACACACATTCTCCAGAAACTGCTTTCCTGTTCCAGAGGAACCATCAGAACAGTCAGACAAGGGCACTACTATTCCTTCATATAAAAAGTATGTTAACAACCAAAAAAAAAAAAAAAAAAAAAAATCCACGGTTTGACAGCTGAAGTAAATGTGACCACAATAGCTGTGCTTTATTAGACCATGAACCACATCAGTGACCTTTACAGGGCCCCTCTATAAAGAGCTTCAATGTTTCACAATTAACTAGATGAGTGTTAGGCTCAGGAAACCGAAATTGTCAAGTGCTTGTAATTTTAATTTTAACAAACTTTCCAAAAAGGCCATCTGTTCAGCAGTGGATTCATTCAGGTTGGAATAAACATACAACCCACTGCTGTGCACCAAATGCTCTGTTTGCATGAAATACTCAGATGATCAGTTATGAAACATTGTATCCCACAATGCATTATGGTTGACTTGACCATTCATTTTTAGTGTGATGAATAAACCAGAATTTGGCTGTGATTTTTTAACATCTCCTTCGTGATATAAGAAAGAGAGCGGGAAAACGCAGGCAAATTCTGATCATGACAAGTGAAGAATATTGCATTGTGGGACACAATGTTTCACAAATGAGTATCATCATACATTTAGTGGGTAACATTTTACAATAGGGTCCCTTTAGCAAATAAATGCATTGACTAATATAAGCTAACAATGAACAATACATTTGTTACAGTATTAATGTTTTGCTATTAAAATTACAACTGTTTATTTTTAGATCATATTAGCTCAGGTCCATTAAATAATATACAGATACACCTTTATATTTGAATAATGTATTAGTAAATGTTGAAATTAACATGAACTAAGATTAATAAATGCTTTAGAAGTCATGTTCATTGTTAGTTCATGGACCGTTATTGTAAAGTGTTACAAATTGTGTACAACTCACTCGCAGAAAGTGATACACCATACTTTTAATGATATTTATTTTCTCCAGTATATTATTATTGTGGCATCATCTATTTCAGATCTGACGCCAAAACTGAAGTTTTTTTTCTTGTCAGCTGTTCTTGGCCAGAATAACAAAGTAGGCCTATATCAGCATTTGAGCCACAAGTCAAACGTCTGGCTATAGCAATCCCTTCTTAACATAGTCTATCTCTTATTCATAAAGTCCTAATAGTGCCATTACAAAGTAAATGTTGTTACAACACTTTTTATATGTTGTGCAAAGGTCACAGAGTGATTTATCAGTATGTTATGCTTTAGGACTTCACAAGAATGTCCTATGTGAGCTGTATGAGCTGTGTCTCTCTGTATCACAACAAGCTCTCTTTTGTGCAGGAGTAATGAGTTGGGCAGAACCACAGAATCTCCCATCACACCAGCCATGTGATAATGATTCATTTTCAGGAGAGATCCCTGTGATCCCAGGCAAGCCAGAATTAACATTGGAAAACTTTTGAGAAATACTCTGACATTCTCAGATATCATCATAATGAGACAGTCTCTAAAAGGTCTATAAGTGACAGGCTTATAAAAGATTACTATATAGTGTATGCTTTCTGCAGTGAAATTATTGTGCTGTGCATTTTTGTCCATAGTCATTTTCTTAACCCATTAATACCTCTTTCGTTTTTGTCGAGTCCCATTTCTTTATACAATGCAGATTGTCTCAAAGCAGTTTCACATTAATAAACGGCAAAAATAACAGTGTTAACACTTTAGTGACCGCCCGGTGAACGCATATCTTTCCCTCAATACAAAATAACACAAAATTGAGTAAAAATAAATAAATGAATAAAAGTTTTTACCACTTATATTTCCTATAAGGCAGAATAAATTAAACAAGAAAGGAAAGCATTATGCAGGCAAATTTTTTTTAAAGCTCTTTCTGAAGTATCTGGACAATCGTTAGTTAGAAAAAGTGTGGTAGAAACTTAAATTATATAAGTAAAAAAAAAAAAAAAGACTGATAGAAACTTAAATGATTTAAGTTCTTTCTAAATGAGACAGAAGTTAATAAAGTTAGTCAGGTTAGACATCATATTGAATTTAACACGGATGAAAACGAGGCTATGATAGACATAAAGACTTTCTTTACAATGGCAAGCATCGTAGAAACGTACTAACAACAACAGTACAATCCACTAACCGCACTTTACTTCTGTCCATCGCAGCCTCGTTTTCATTCCTGTCAAAAGTTACATATGCGCTACCGTGATTAAGGTCTATTCTACCTGTGAAAATCATTTCCGTTCACATGTCATCAGATGTAACCAATAGGAAAGCCCAGCTGCTGTGATGTCATCAGTAATACATACCTTGATGGAGAAGGACCTCCTCATAGTCCTTTTGGGGCCCTCTTGTCCCCTCTGAGACGCCTGGACACTAATGCTCCTCGTGATGCACTTTTCCGAACTTCCCATTGGCCCTTCCAGCGGGTCCCTGTGGTATCTCTCCTCCAGTCCAGCGTCCCAGGGCTCACAGTACCTCTCTTCTGGGCTGGAAGCGTCCTCATTGGTGCTGGAGCTACAGATGATGAGCGACCGTGACAGGATGGCCAGTTTCTTGGAGCGCAGTCCCGGTTTCCCCCTCTCCATCCTCTTGGTTCTCCTCCTGTGGTGCAGTTGCTGGTGGTGGGTGTTTCTCAGAGGCAGGATGGCCACAGAGGGAGGTTCTCTCCCAGGATGCATCACTGCTAATGGAGGGGGCCGCTCTGCAGACGAGAGCAATTAGAAAATTCAGTTAGGAGTCCGTTCTGCCATCCTCCTGTGCCCTAAGTGTTCTCAGAAATCATAGAGCTACAGGCGCAGATAAGAGCGCTTTTCTTCTCGGCTTCATGACGGGAGGGGGAAAAAAAAGAGAAAGTATTGCCCCATGACTGTGAGAGGGAATTTTTACTGTACGCCTTCAAAATTAAGGAAATGTGCAAATGAAATGGATTGCACAGATTTAAAGGGATAGTTCATTTTGGACATTTTGATTTCATTACATAATTTAAATGTGAAACTATCAAGTTTATCAATACAATTATAAAATACAATTTACGCAAATCTATTCAATTTCAATTTATGTTTAATATCGGCAAAGCATTGTAAACAAAACAATAATGACAAGGAAATAATATATATACAATAGCCTATAAAACAACTATAATAATGCTATGGAAGGTGCTAAGGAATTAATAAATATAAGACACAAAATAATAAATATATAGCAATTATGAAGAAGAAAAACTGTAATATATGGATATGGTCTTTAATTATATTGATCAAGGCAGCAGTTGACTGAAAAATGTATTTAGCTGTAATTGAAGGGTATCTGTCTTCCCCCAGTAATAACTGCATTTGATCCGTTTATGCAAATCTCACTATACAAATATAAGCATTATTATCATCAGTAAAATAGTGAGGGGTCTAAACCTAATGGTTTTTGCTGTTTTCTTTCCTTACAGGCATGACGGGATCTGTCATGCATTATAAATGACCCCCTGCACATACATTAGGAGTCATGTGAGATGAGCTCATATTCACGCTGACATGTGGGAATATACTGTGACTGCTAGCGTCTAAATCGCAATGTACTTTCTGGATAAAACGCTTGGTGAGAATGATGTCATAGTCACCTGGTGGTGTTAGTGAGCATTATACCACAAAGAGAAGATTGCATGTGCAAAGTTTCATGACCTCTCAGATGTTCATATTTCTCTTTGTCATAGGCCTATTGCATGAAGGCTTGGTCTGGGACCTTTTTAAAACTTCTTGCATTGGAGCCAGAAGTTGTTTGCTAATATTGCTCCTGTTTTTATTTACATCACAGATGCGTCTGGTGTTTTGAAATGACAGGGGCAGTAAAGATAGATTATGTAAAAAATATTTCACATAAAATGTATGAAGTCCTAATGTTATAGTTATAAAATTCACTGCTTTAACAATCAAGCTGTATGGCCTTATACAATGCCACCGTGCCACTGAGATACAATATCATAGACACACTTTATGTTTGCTAAAATATTGTACCATTTTACTTTTAAAAAAAATCAATTTTGATATAGCTGGAGTTCAGGTTTAAGTTGTTCTGCTACGATATCCACTGTAGCTATCTTACTTGTCAAGTCAAGGACTTAAAATTTGGGCTGTTTCTCTCACAAATTTTGTAATACAAAATTTTGAAATACTTCACTTTTAAGGAGTTTTATTGTCTCCTTTGCAGAGCTTCAACCAGTGTTCTATAGAAACGAGCTGTGTGAAAATTCGTTAAAATTTCTTCTGTATTCCACAGCTAATTTTGGCCTATTGTGTATGGGTTGGAACGTAATGAGGTTGAGTAAATTTTCATTTTTGGGTGAACTATCCATTCAACCATATTGTGAGACTAATAAATTGTCATACACATTCTTTCCTTCACCCATCACAAATTTATTTGACATTTAATCCATATCACTTTTGCATGAATCACTTATATTGAAAGACATTACCCTCAGTCTTACTCAGATTGCTCATGTGAGAATTAAAATATTTCCTTCCTTTGAAGTCTAGAAACATTATGACCTCCACAAATGAAACTTTATGACAGTAGCTCCCACTCTTGGCCTTTAAACACTACATTACCCAGCAGCTCCATTGTTTTCTCTGGCACAGTTTATCCCCAACTTCAAATACTAACAAATGGCTCCATCGTCCAGAAAGTTTTCTAATGTTGTGGTGCTGGTGAAGTTTGATAGGGAAATTAGTCTACGGAGAGATGCTTGTCCAGGCTTGTTAGCAGCACGGATCCTGACGCAATGAACCGTGAGGCTTTCTGTCACGACCCCTAGTGAGCAGCCTACATAGACAGCATCGCAAGGCATGGTCGTCGTGCTCCTGATGTAAACTATTGACGGATGTTCATAAAGGTAGGCGGAATGATTTTTTCACGACCCGTTCTCACTGCATTGTCGCGTTGCGAAGAAAAGTGTATTTTTACCGACGCAGACTGAAATACGTTGCATTGAGTATTTCCTTTAGAAATACTCAATGCAAGAACAAACCTTTAGCGTAAATATACAGATAAGTAAATATAGGCCTGCCTACCTACCTTAAAAATATCCTGCCGCCAAAGACGTTCGAATTGTATCGTCTTAAAACTTAGTTACATTGGTATGTAGATATTTTTGAGCACCTGTGCCCGGTTGCATAAAGCACCTTAAGTTTTTCCCTTAAGTATGACACTTAAGGGGCGATTTCCCCTTACCTAAGAGAATAACTTAAGGGTGTTGCATATAATCTCTTAAACGATTATCTTAGGTAAGGGAAACATTTAAGTGTTTCACGACAGCGATCCTGGATTCACGTTATAAAAGTCTGTTGTTGCCATAGATACGCAAAACACTAACACAAGCGGGAAATAGCCCCCGCAGCCCAGTGAACCACTCTGCAGACAGACGATTTATGAACGTGGAAAACATCTCCCACTATCGTCTGAAAACTCCCAGTTGCAAAAAAACGCAGTGCTATAAGCAGTTGTAACACCGTAGGTAAAGAGTGGTTGCGATCTGTGACACGGTCAAGGTCGCCGTCTAGTTTGTTAGTGATGTCAAATATTGCGCGTCGATCAAAACGGTATTCATGCAACAATAGGGTTCTCCCTATCCCTAAAAAATCTTCTTGGCACATAATTATCTTTAGCTGGTTCCATAAATTCAGCCATGTCGTCTTATTTTTTGTCCGCGTTACTCTTAAGGTAACGATTTCCAAACCTTAAGTTATACTTAGGGAAATGACCGTTAAGGGGTTTTATGCAACACTTAACGCTTTTTAAGGGATTATTTAAGTGAAAAAACAGCATTTAAGGGAAATTCTAAGTGTTTATGACGTTTCACTTAAAAAAACCGTTAAGTAACACTTAAGGGTATTTTTCTGCAACACCCTTAGGTTTAAGGGAAACATAAGGGCGAACTTAAGGGAAAATTTCTCTTAAGGTGCTTTATGCAACCGGGCACTGAACCTAAACATTTCTCAATATAGAACACCGAACACGTACAGTAACCTGAGCAGATTGAAGTACAGTAACTGATAAAAATGACAGTATGGCTACAGCTACGTTAAGTTAAGGGTTTGGGTTAGGTAGGCCTACTCAAAAAATACACATTTAAAAATACAAATTTTCCAGTTTAAAACCAGCTGATTAAATGTGTAATCAGTATGCATCTTACTTTCAAAATAAACGAAATGTAACCAGCAAAATTATCAAGATCTCGCTTTATGATCCAAATACATCAATGCCCTTCATGTCAGTAGCCTATGACATGGAGGTGTATCTAAAGCTAAAGATCGCTTTTGGCATCATTAGAGTGATACTATATAGGCCTATGTGTGGAGGTATAGCAGCATAGAGTGCTGCAGAGATTATGTATTTTTGTAGGCAAAAATCTGGAAACAAGTTAGCACTTCGGCACTATCAGTTCCAACGTCTCAAGTTAATGGCTTTTTGGGGTTTTTGGTTAAATGCCTGAAAAAAGCTCTGTGGTTAACACAAGTTCTAGATATTATTCTACATAAAACACATCAGTAGGCTAATACCCCCTTGTGATTTTTTAAAAGCTTTTACTTGTCTTGAAGGCAGTTTCTAACAAGTGGCTAAATGGGACTAAAGAGGTTGTCGAGGACATTAAGTGTCATCACACGAACAGGTAAACTCATACTCTCTAATCTGCTTTCACAGCCTCATTAGACCTGTCCAAATACCCACACTTGCAGTATTGACCCCTTAAGAGCATGTGCTCGTGACAGGAAGTAAGTGACCGCCCCTGGTCTGAAAAATGGCAAAGCACAGTACACTTAACGCACGCTAATCCACACTAACTTTAATACCCCTTTGGAGCAGTTTTTGAGCGTATCCCCTCATACATCACGTTCAGGAACTTACGTGCCCCGATTGTGTGTCATGTCTAGGAAAACTTTCCAGTGTAAGTTAAATTAATTAGAAATTACATATAATTTGGTTGTAAAAGTGTTGCGCATTTTATTGGTATAGAGACTCCAGAGATTCTATGTATTTTGTAAAACGTTTGAAAATTAAGCACACACAATCCCTCAGTGATTAAGTGTGTCCTATTGAGTAAACAAAAATCGTAAAAAACTTGACTTGAACGCTTTGGCCAAACTCCAGAAATGCGTCATGTATTTAGACAAGTGGTCAGGTGCAAAAACCTCAAGTGTGGGTATTTGGACAGGCCCACTGTGTTTATAATCACGTTCTTGCAACCTATTACAACTTCAACTTTCAGGGAATTTTTTTTTTTTTTTAAGACGAAAGAGTTAGAAGCTTAATTATGGTGTTGTTCATTTGCAGACTTGATTTAGCTTTTTACTTCTGATGAATGTATTTATAGGCTTTAAAATTAATAAAAGCTCTGTTCATTAAGATGATCATGATTAACAATATGTGTGAAAATCATAAACATTTGTTGGTCACAAAATGTATGTTCTGCAATAATCCAAAAGCTAAAGGGAAAATCCTTTAGGTTTTTGTCAAGGGAACCAGGGTGATGCAGTCTCGTATAGCCAGACCTTCAGACTGATGGCAAAAGGTCTGGACTCCATAGCAGCTTTTATTGGCCAAGGAATGCCTAGATACTGTCTGACCAGTTTGTTTAGTTCCACGTCATGTTTAGGGGCGTCAAAATATGTGGAATGTCCCTACAATAACAGACTGGTGTGTAAAATTCTTGGACGTATTTTAAAGTATTTATGCAGTGAACATTACATGCAGCATTTAGTTGATCCTGATAAGCGCTTATTGTTGTAAATATGACGGCGTTCTTCTTCCATGAGGGGGTTTGGCATCACCGTGTCTTTGTTTCCAGGCGGACCGTTAAAGAACGCGACACACGTCTCCCAGAAATCCTGTAGAATTCAACCAATCAGATGAAGACTTCGAAACTCCTGAAGTGTTTCCAATTTTGTGTGCCATATGCATCATGGAGATGGTAAATTGCAGGTTGGCCTACAAACATAGTGTAAGTCATCACTGCTGTGATCTATTAGCATGTATCCATTGTGGAGAAGGCAATCTTGCAACAAACTCAGTGGAAAAAAATAATTCAAGATGGCCAATGAAGTGAGTGAGAAAAAAAATATGAAATAAAATTAGTTATGTAACCGTATGTTTAGAAATCGTACCTAATATTTGTGTGTGCTACGTGTTTTGCTTATGTTTGTTGTTATTGCACTTATGAGTCATTTGCTTAGAAGCATGCTAACACCAACTATATTGAAATCAGTTGAGTTGGGCTACTGCCTTTGTAGAGCATTCAAATAAGTCACTTGTGTATATATGCAGTAATGCAAGGCAGTATGTTTGTACGGTCCTGCTCAAGTTAATTCTGCTTCTCTTAATAGACATCTGGATGGATCACTGTGATGTACTGGCCTGTGTAAGCCTTGTGTTTGCCTGCTTTAGACTGGAGCAAAAGGAGCATATCTGCCAACATCTTTTGCAATCACTGGGATCAGCTCTCTGGCTGATAGTCTAGCACTTTGCTTTAGATGCCTGGGACTTTTTTTTTTAACTTTTGCCAACAAGTTAAGCCTAGTATAAATTGATAATTAGCAAGCATCATAATTATGTTTTAAATTAGTTTCGAGCTATGCTGTTTGATGTATCTCCCAGAATAAGTGTGTTTGCGGTGTGTCCCTAACCTAACGTTGTGCTAAAACACCGCGATTAAAAAGCTAAACTGTAAAATGTAGGTAAAATGGTTAAATGGCATATTCACTCTATTTTTATTTCATTTACAACGATATTTTGCAACTGTGTGCAGAATCTAATTTGCAGTTATGTCAGTGGCACAGTGTGAAATTGTTTCCCACGTGAAATGTTGACTCAAACATTGATGTAATGGTGCAGAACCGTCACACTGTTTAGTTTGAAAACTTTCTAAAAGAAAAAATAGACCAAAAGAAACACTGGTTCATGACTGTGTGTGTAAATGGTGATTCGACAGAAATAGCATTTAAATAAATAAATGACCACAAAGACTTTTTTAAGATGTGTTTGTTCCTGTCCTCCCCGGAGATGAGATGGACTTTCGTCAAATAGAACGAGAACAGAATAATGCACGGATCATAATGCGACTGTTATCTCTTTGTTGAGGTGTTGAATCCAAAATGAGACAATGATGCTGCTACAATGTTAAAATGTTCTGTGTTGCTGTGTGGTTGCTAGGGTAATGCTCATGGGTTGCTAGGGTGCGTAATTATTGCTATTTGATCTAGATTTAGATTTCCATCGATTTCTTTTCAGTTTATGTGTTTCTCCGGTTTATTACCCCTCTCTCTTAAACACCTCTGTCACTGTTTATGAACATGTAAACAGTTCCCCCTTTAATCAAAAGCATTTGTCAAATTCTAGCAAGCAGAGCCTTTTCTAATCAAACCATTTCCATATTATGCAATGACTAAAAGCCGCCCAAGCAAACCCTGCATTCAATTATCCTGAGACACAACATTCAACTTTTTTTGTAATGGTAATAAATTGTAGGTTAGTCTCAGAACTGCAATATGAATCAGCGCATGTTGTACTTCCACTGATGCATCGGGCAGATTGCATGGTTTAGCCGGGAGCCCGTTGATGGATCTGTCTCCATCCGATCTAATTAAGACAAACATTAGCGTCTGGGGTTCAGTAAAGTATTAAGCGCACAAGCTCTGGGATTCGCCAGAGTTTTGTGGCTGTGTCCTTGCATGCAATGCCCTTTTTTTCTGCATGTGTTTGTTTGATGCCAGTCACACTGTCCGAACATCTGTTTCTGAGCTCTGAATCAGGTGTGGCTAAGCGTCGCATGTAAGTTTCCATTGAAGAGGGATCAAACAAACACTCACCAAAGCTGAGCATTTTGGCTTCTTGCAGTGAAATGATCCGTGTGTTGCGAGTCTCGTCCTGCTAGCAGTTGTTTTGTAGAGTATTCCAGAGGGGAAGACGCTGGTCAGTTCAGCATGATAAAAGTCCACCGCTGAACAAGTTCCCCCTCTATACTCAGAAATGTCTCTCTCTCTCTCTCTCTCTCTCTCTCTCTCTCTCTCTCTCTCTCTCTCTCCTCGCTCTCTCTCACTTCGAGTAGTGCCCAGAGGCTGTCAGTGAGTTAAGAGGAGCATTTGTAACTGCCGCCTACCCTCCCTTTCCAGCGGCCAGCTGAACACAAGTGGCGTCTCATACAACCGGCCACCAAATCACAACCCTCTTCCTGTCTGACAGTTTGGAAAGTGAGAGAGAGGGAGACTTTCTCCATCTGAAAGTGACCCTACACCTAGTCAATGCGCAAGCCTTTCTTTTACTGGCCACCAGAGATGCCTGAGAAGATGAGTTTCTCTGACTGAATCAATGCATTCTCATAGTTAGTTTATAACTGGGTTCATACTTGGATGAAGTAAAAAGATACATTTCTGTTAACATTTACTGTGTCATTTTCATAAACCCGCATTACTTTCTTTCTTCCTTGGGTCACAAAAAGAGAGGTTTTGAAGATTTCCATGCTGCTTTCTTCCATATGGTGTAATTGGACAAAAACACCTTAAAGGGAAAGTTCACCCAAAAATAAAAATTCTGCATTAATTGCTCACCCTCATGTCAATTCAAACCTGTAAGACGTTCTTTCATCTTCAGAACACAAATGAAGATCTTTTGAATTAAATCTGAGAGCTTTCTGTCCCCCCATTAACAGTCTACGCAACTACTGTACCACTTTCAAGCCCTGGAAAGGTAGTAAAGACATTATTACAGTAATCCACGTGACTCCAGTGCTTCAACCTCAGTTTTATGAAGCGATACGAGTGCTTATATATTTTTTAAAAATCCTGTTTTTTTTACTTTCTGTTTATCAAAGAATCCTGAAAAAAAAAAAAAAAACGGTATCACTATATCACGGTTTCCACAAAAACAGCAGTTTCTTGAAGTGTTTTGGCAAATCAGAATGATTTCTGAATGTGACACTGAAGAGTAATGGAGCTGAAAATTCAGCTTTGGATCACAGGAATAAATTATATGTTAAAATATATTCAAACAGAATTTAAAATAGAGTGTTTTTAAATTGTAATAATATAATATTACATTTTTGATTGAATAAATGCAGCCTTGGTGAGCATAAGATATATATATATTTTTTAAAACATTAAAAAGCCTCACCATTTAAAAGCCACACCAGACTTTTAAATGGTATACGGTGTATATGTGTTAAATGTAATTTTTGTCTAAGTTGATGACTTTAAAGCTTATTGGCAGGCTAAAAGATGCAAAACTCTGATCACGAATTCATTGCGCCTGTAAGAAGAGTGAGACTGCGGTGGCAGCTTACAGTAATGCTATAAATACGATCACTGCTGCAGTTATTATGAGAGCATCACCCAGAGGAATATCTTATTGCCCTGAGGTTGCTCTTTAATAGCTCAGGAATCCTAATGGAGTTCTCTGTCATGTTTCATTTAAGTATCAGGTTTGTCTCATATGATTTCCTAAAATTCCCTATAGGAGACAGAAATAAATACATATGAATCTATCGTTAATTTACAAAGTTAAATTAATTTAGCTCAGGACATTTGCTATTGGAAGAATATGTTTGATTATTTTGGAATTGATTGCAGACTTTAGTGTCTTAATTTAAGAACAGTTTGGGGCATTGTTGAGATTTCATTAACACTTTATTTGATGGTGTATTTGTTACAAATGTTACAAGTACTTACTACAGTAATTACTGTAAATTGTACATAATTAAGCAACTAACCCTAAAGCAACCCCTAATCATTACCCTAACCCTATAGTGAGAGCAAAATAATATTACTCAGTGCTTAAATGCATAATTGCACTGTAATAAGGACACCTTAAAGTAAAGTGAAACGACACTTTAAGATTACAGAGACTCAGAGATTATGGAAGACTTTGTAGACAAATTCTGAGGTGAGAAGTCTCCATTTAATTTGTTTTCAACAATATGCATATTACTATTTTTATTTTATTTTTAAACTGCTGTAAGTGAAAATCTGTAAAATGAACTGACAGCAATGACATTGTAATGTTTGTTTCTTACATCTATTTGCATACTGAATTGTGATTGTGTATTTTTACACTGCACAACTGTTTTGATTCTTGTGCGCAGTTGACAGAACAAAATATGCGCAATGCCACAAACCAAAGCCTTCAACACTTAAAACACTATTCTTTTGTTGCTTTGCAAGCATTGTGTTTTAGGAATGGCAAATTTACCAAATCATTTTCATGCATGTACCTCCCGTTTAGCTAGTTGCTGATTTAAGCAACAGTGTGAGTTTGTAACTATCATCTGGGTTTCACTTTTATAGTCTTTCAGTGTCCAGATCTGGAGTATGGAGAGTTTGTAGATATGAAGGAGTTCTCTGTCTGAGTGTGTTTATGTTAGTAGATGCTGGACATACTGGGGTTGTGTTAAATGAAGTGCTAGGGTAATTTACCTTAATTAACCCCAGTCCTATAGCACAGAAGGTCTCTCAGTACACACACACGCACGCATGCACGCACGCACTCACCCACACGCACACACACACACACGTCTTGCCTGAATAGAGAGTCTGTGTGCAGAGCAGTGTATTTCTGGATAAACAGGAATCCCTGTGCAAATACACAGTTCTGGGAGGACTCCACAAATAGACAAAAGTAAAACACTATATGTTAATATGTTAAAATAGTAATAGTTTTTTTGGCTGATAAACTTTGTATCAGCTTGGCTCTGGATATGTGAAGTTATGAAGTATTTTTAAGAATATATGATATAAACTGTCTAAAATTTTAAACAAACTATAAAACAAAAAAGCTTTGACACACCAAGCAATATCAAGTGACACTCACAAGGGTCCCATTGATTTGAAGCTTAAATGTTGTGTTTTTTTCAGTGGTTTATAGATATTTACTGTGGTTCACGACATTATTTTATTTGACACGATCTTATTTGTTGATTGACGGTTGATTTTGCCAAGACATGCTCCTGGATCAACATGTTTTGTTGATGGAACATTCTTGTCCAAAAATGTTGTCCTACCCCTACCCCTAAACCTAACCCTGCCCATAAGTCATCCCTGAAATCAGAGGGAAGTGATAGGTGAATAACAGTGATGTAGAAGCACCTAACCCTGGTTGTGAGCCTAAACTTGATATAAACTGTAAACGTGTCCCTATCTGATTGGTTGATTGGAATGTTGTTCCAGAATCAACAAAGTTGTTGCTCCAGGAACATGTTGTACTTGGTGAAATCAGGTTCACCTTGGTGGTCAGTGACGCCCTCTACTGGTAGACAGCAGCATTATCTGTATATCTGTTGTAGATCAAGTCTACAGGCTCACAGTTAGTTTCTGCCACCTGGTGATCATCAACTGTAATACTTCACATTCAGTTTCACTCAGAAAGACACGCTTGCTATGTTCAGAATAGCACACAACTGTAATACTCTTTCGTTGTACACTGTGCACAGTATGTACATTTGCTGTACCAAATGACTCAGGTCTATAATACTTGGAGAAAGCCGACTGTTAGCATTATCACTTGCTTACCTGGACAGGACCTTCTCAAAGCCTAGTGTGAGATCTTTGCTAATGGTATCATAGGTTTTTTTTTTGCCAATCACCTGCACTCTAAATGCCATGTGAATAATCTCTAGAGCAGCAGAACCCATTATGGGACATCCGGGTCATGCTAACAAGCTAAACCTTGATCGCTTGGTTGCAATGCATTCTTTTTCATACCTGTATTTTAACTAGTTGGTGGTATGTGTGGTAAATATTAAAGTCAGCATGAAATGGAAGTTCCGATGGTCTTTTCTTCAATATTGTGACGTATATACAAGTCAAACGGCTTCTGGAACAAGAAAATATGTAAGGTGGGACTTGATTTCTTCCATTGGGAATTGATTGGGTGGTTGTGGTTTGCTATTGGTGGATCTCATGTGAGTGACAGGTTGTCCCGCCCTCGTACCAGCAAACACATCAGAGAAAAGAAGTGATGTCACTGCATTGGAGAAGTTATTTTGATTTAAGATGACAAGGTTTTAGAATGTGCTTTCTTTAAAAATTACTCTCAACGTTTGACTAGTTACCATGTGCCAGCCAATGAACATGACTTATTTAGCTGATTTGATACTTTATTAGGTAATATTTACCTAATATACTTTTTTGGGCCTCTGATGCCTGTGAAAACGCTATAGTACAACAAATCCCTGTGGACTCTTTAAGACAGACTTACCTTAGTTTGCCATTTTAAACTTGCTGTCATCATTACTGTGCTAGACAGACAGTGACCAGAATATTGAGCCGCTGTATATATAACATGACGGTTTTCTACTGTGAGACTGTGTGTGTGTGTGTGTGTGTGTGTGTGTGTGTGTGTGTGTGTGTGTGTGTGTGTGTGTGTGTGTCAGTCAGAGGAAATGAGCCCCACCTTAAAGAGAGAGAGAGAGAGAGAGAGAGAGAGAGAGAGAGGCAGAGCCAAGAGGAAGACATTGTACTTTGGCTGCCCTGCTAAAGGAACACCCGCCTCTCTCTGCCCTCCTACACGAACACCACTTTCAGCATGTAGTATTTTTAAACAATTTGGGGGCAGTATAAGCTTTTTTCATGTTTTCTGTGAAGAAGTCTCTTATGCTCACCAAGGCTGCATTTATTCAATCAGAAATACAGGAATATTGTGAAATATTATTACAATTTAAAAGAATTGTTTAATTTTTTTTAATTTTAAAATATAATCTACTCCTATGATCCAAAGCTGAATTTTCAGCATCATTACTCCAGTCTTCAGTGTCACATGATCCTTCAGAAATCATTCTAATATGCTGATTTGCTGCTTAAGAAACATTTCTTAGTATTTTCAATGTTAAGCATTTTTTTTGTCATATCATTATAGTATATATAGGCTACCTGTTTTAGGTTTGTTTGATGAATAGAAAGTTAAAAAGAAAGATATATTTTTTGTAACATTATAAATGTCTTTACTGTCACTGTTGATCCATTTTATTCCAGCTGAATAAAAGTAGCCTATACACTTCTTTGCGTGTGTGTGTGTTTGTGTGTGTGTGTGTAATATTTATATATAACTTCCCGGTTGTCTATAAAACTCTGAGTGCGGTGAGCAGAGTGAAAACCCTGGCCAGTATTAAATTATTATGCATGATGTTCTGACCTCAAATCTGTCTTGTGACTTTGGGATCGACTTAAACACACAGACACTTCCTCTCGCACCTACTATAACACTCTCAGTGCATCTGTGTGAACGCGCGGCCCATGCAGGAATACAGCATTGTGTGTGTGTGTCAGTGTGTGTGTGTGTGTGTGTCTCTTTAACTTACAGATGCTACTTTTCTAACAGGAACCATATCGTTCTTGTCTATTGCACAATTGAGCCCTGTGAGTAAACACATTATTTATCTGTTTGTTCAGCATGCTGCCTGTCAGGGAGGGATGATATCATTCCCTGGGAATGCTCCCATAGGATGCTCATAGAGCTGGTTCATATTAGCAAATGGGAAGGTACGAAGATGGATTACAACACAGATGCAGCCAAGGGTATTTTTTCCATCGTTCCTTCATCCGTTAAATGTTTTGCCTTGAAATAGATAGGTATTTTTCTTTGAACAATTGTTGCAGAAATCAAATTGCAATGAAATAGCATGAAACAACATTTTATATATTTTTTAAAGAAACTAGTAGGCCTACTGGTAAATTTCTGCCAGGAACTTAAGTTTACAGACATTTTCTTTAATGTGAAAAAACACAATGAAACGCGTAATTCAACAACTGTGAAAATTCAATACGTAAAATTTCTTCCAGCTATCTTTATTGAAAATTGAAAATTGTTAGTCTAATCATGTTGATAAATGATAGCACACATCTCCTCAAGAAGCTGGATGATTTGAGCTTTTTATTTATATGACAGTCTGTTGACACATGTAAGGTCAGTATCACATGATTCTAAAACTAAACAAACAAGGCGGGCATGAGTAAATGTCCTCTATTGCCTACAGAAGATGTCATGAGTTGGTCAATCCAGTTCAAGCCAGAGTTATTTTAGTTGTGTGTACGCAACCACCCTATTGTAGTAAAAATCCATTCACTCCGTTTGTTATTTTCCCCATAAATCTAAAGTGTCTCGAAATGAGCCATTCGGGAATGTGCTATAATTTGATGTCAGATTGGAACAAGCCCCGCCCACGACCAGCGACGGAAACTGCCCTATTAGCTTAGCTTAAATTAGTTTAACACTCACGTGATGCGCCGTCTGACCTCCAGCTTTCTGTGTGCGTGCTTCGGATGTGTGCGCTCAGAAAACCATTTATCAATTGCGAGTTTATATCTTAGAATTGTGTGATCAAAAAAATTGCAATTGCGAGTTTAAAGTCAGAATTGCATGATATAAATCACTAGGTAATCAAAACCAAACAGATGTTTTCGTTTTTGGCAGAGTATTGGATGCACAAACTGAACAGGCTCCGCCCTCTTCTGGAAAGCAAGGGTGGGGAGCAGCAGCTCATTTGCATTTAAAGATAAATGCACGAAAACCGCATGTTTTTCCTTCCACTCAAAAAAATTTCCTCGGGGATTAATAAAGGAAGTCTAAGTCAACATGGAATAATACAGAGGTAGGCAACATTGGTCTTGGAGAGCCACTGTCCTGTGGTGTTTAGCTCCAACCCTGAAAAAAAAATGTGGCTGTATAGTAATCCTGAAGACATTGATTAGCTGGTTCAAGTGTGTTAGGGTTGGAGCTAAACTGTCCGGGACCGACCTGCTCTTGCCTAACCCTGACATAATGAAATATCTGTGGGGTATTTTGAGCTGAAACTTCATAGACACATTCTGTGTACGCCTGACATCTTGTAAAAATGAGTTTATTTTTCAATAAGTCCCCTTTAACATTTTAAGAAATTGTTTGTTTTTGTCATTTTTATTAGTTTTTTTAATGTCTTTAATGTAGACATATAAATGTGTATATATATATAAAGTTTTGTTTTTAGTTGTTGTTTAATAAGTTTGTACTGTGTTTAGTAACTTGAGAAATGCTGCCTTGGCAACTAGCTGAAATAAAATGAGTTACTAAATTCTATTTTCATTGTTGATTATAGTTTGAGTAAATAATCTTTTTTAATGTTTTAAGTTTATTTAGCGATAATAACTCTGGTTCAAGCTGCAAACAAGCTCTTCTATTTTTTAAATGCCTCTGAGTATTTCCTCAAGCACACGCACCCAATCGGACGCCTACGTTCGGCAGCTTGCAGTACGTCTGGCCCTGACAAGGAAATGACTTTGTTCCCAGGCTTCATTAGACAAAGACAGCATACAGACAATCTCAGGAAATGTTTCTCTGTTGTCATCCTCCCAGGTGGCGCAGCTTTATTTGAGGACAATGACGCACCGTCCCATCTAACCTTTGGTCCTTTAGGAGAGACAATAACAGGCCCTGGGCAGGGTCTGTGGGGCCGAGGATGATTTTGGAGAGTAAAAAGGTTCGACTGTACAGTTCCACTGAGTATTCTGTAAAAACACAAAGCTGTAAGAGCAAGCTACTGTAAGACATGATCTGGAGAAATATTATGCTGAGGAATAAAGCAGTTGGTGGTCAAAAGAAGGTGTGGGTGTATGAGAGGGCAGTGTGAAAAAACTGCTGGCCCAAGGTCAGCCAAAGGGGAAGGATGAGGAATTTCAGCTCTGTTTGAATTGCTGCCAAACTCTCCCTGCCTCTCAGGCTGGGAGGATTTCAGGGTGGTTTATGCTGAATATTCAGGGCAGATGTCAAACTAACAGATGGCACAGGGCAATGTATCCTCCCTATATGATCCACATTAATATTACAACAATCCTGCACCTAATACAGTCAAACCAAAATGTGTTCAGACACCTTCAACATTTCTCACATTATCACAGCTTACTCGCTATAGTTTAGAAAATTATAATAAAATATGAAACAACTTATCAAATAGTTATCAAATCAGTTGATATTTCACTTGTTTGGGCCATCTTTCTGTTAGACTGTCTCGCAAATGAATTAGGTTGAATAGCTGTCAGCTGTTTAATTGAAGTACACAATTAGATAATACCAATTTAGATCAACCAATTACCAAACAATGCTTAATTTTGTTCATTGGTGCAAAATGGTCACATTAGCAATGAAAGAAAAAACACTTTAGGGAAACCTGGTCAGGTCAAAGTGTCTGAATAATTTTTGGTCCCAAATTGTTATCAATTTTACTGGTAAGAATTTTTGGGTATAATATGTCACAGTTTACTTTATTTTGCTATCCTCACTTACATAAATGAACTTTAGTGTCCTGCACCCACTAGTAAAAATAAAAATAAAAAATGATTCAAGATGTCTGAATTATTTTTGGTTTGACTGTAACTAATGCATATTGGTACCTGTTTGTGGAAACTTTTATAGAAAAAAGAATACATTGTTGCGAGTGTTATATTGCTTAAAAAAAACACATGTCAAGTAACAAAACGTTTTGTATAGAGTAACTTATACAAAAAAGTTTGTGTTGCTGTGAATTTTCAAGTTTAGTGACTGACTTGATGACTCCTTTATGATGACAGTTGCTTCGTTACAGAACGAATCAGTGTTTTTGAGCGAATCGGTTCTATCTTACCAAAAATTGTAAATTAAGTAGGCCTACAGTATATATCACCTGAGAAAGTATTATCTGTAACTAAGCCACTACTAAACATTTCGATTTATGAACCAATAGGCAGTTATACATTTGAATATTTACCAACTCTGATGCAGATTCAATAAAACGCTGAAAATGAAACTTGATCTGCCCTTCGCAAACGTTAGCACAATGACCTGGGTGTGTCTTTTATGTGAGCAGAGGGATATATGATACGATCGGTATCAAATAACACTAGACTGACATTTGGCCTTGGTTACCAAGAGACGTCACACTCCTGACCAAGACGACAGCTGTTGCTTGACACACTAAACCTAAACCAACCTAAATGGGTGACTGAGTTTCTCTCAAGTATGTTGTCTATTTCTGTGGTCTAACCTACTAATATTTTTAGCCTGTAGTCTCTCTATTTGCAGATTCATGCCAATTTAAGCAAAACAAAAGGTAAAAAAGACAAATATTTAGGCCTAAATATAAAATGTAGGTATTTAAATTGCATCTATTTGGATTACAGAGTTTTAATATAAACATTCTAATGAAGTTAATGTGATGCAAAAGGTTTTTGTTTTGTTTGTTTTTTTACCTTTATTTAACCAGGAAAATCTCTCTGAGATTAAAAATCTCTTTCACAGGAGAGTCCTGGCCAAGAATGGACAGCAGTTACAGTCACAAATTACAAATTGAAACGACAAATATACAATTAAGACACTTAAAAACAATTGCAAATCAGTGAGTCTTTGCTATGATTTATTTGTCAATCATACATAAATGAAATGGTATATATATATATATATATATATATATATATATATATATATATATATATATATATATATATATATCATAAATAAATCTAATTTTTTTTTTCAATTTCATACATTTGAAGTAATAAATATTGCTTATTCCACTGCTAGCCATATCAGTGTTCATATCAATAGTTTTCACAATTAACAGATTAATGGTGATTTGAAAAAATAATAATAAATGCATTTCGAAAATGATTATGATTTAAATATGATGCAAATAGTTGCCATGCTGCCATTATTTTTTAACTTGTTACCTTTTGTTGTTACCCGTTTCATTTATGCACAACTGACAAAATATGCATAACATTTTATTAGTTGTAATAATTGTATTAGTTTGTTTGTTGAAACGGTCTAATTCAAATGGAAGGACATTTTATATGCAATTTAAATACATAAATCTTATGTTTATGCTTATATTTTGAGGACACGACAGAAAAAGGGCAACAAAATAAAATGTATAGACTAGAAATTCCCCTGAAACGGCCCTCCCTGAGGCAGTGTTAGATGGCAATGTCTGCCATTTGATAAGGTTTTTCCATAAATTATGAGCTCAGTGTCATTCTACTCTCACCACACGCATCTTATTAGGTCTCAAATGAGTAACAAAGTGTTAATGCCACCAGAAATTATATGGCAGATTAGACCCATATCCACAGTATCAAACCTTGCCAAATGTGAGTTTGTATTAATGAATTTAAACAAAGCCAAAGTATTACATTTTACCGCTGATTGTACACCATTTATGCTCCAGGCATGAATAATAGGCAAACTTTTTCATTAATTTAGCAGATGCTTCTATCCAAAACCACTCAACTGGTGTGTTATAACTTTTCCAAGTGATCAGTGAGTGTTGCCTGGACAAGCACCACTTTCGTCTTCTAGTGCATTGTGCATTCATCATTGGCAAACATGACTGTGTGTGTGTGAATTATTACATATACAATTTCTCAGAGAAAAACCTGCTTTTCCCCCTAAACCTGTCGATCACGTTTCATTATAGATGTTAACATTCCAGACATCCCTTTCTCCCACATCACCCGTACGTCTCCCTGCTTTTGAGGGTGAGGTGTTTACACTGATAATAAGGAATCTGAAACAGGATACAGGGTGACTGGGGGAGAAGACAGACCCTCACAGCACACGCTTGCATAATGGGACAGGGAAGAGCTTACACTTCTCTCCTTTTAGCAGGAAATGGGCGAAACCTGGGTCGAAATTATTTCTCCGACATTTTGTGCTGTGAAGGAAGTGTCTCTTGATAGAAGAGGTCATTTGGTTTCCTGTTGTGCACCAACAGTTCCCCCCCACACACATTTCAACCCAGGAAAAAATGTCATTTATATATTATATAAAATGCATCGATATTTTAATAACACAAGCACAAAAAGCACAAATTCTCATTATTGTATTTTAACGTTTCTGTAATTCCCTTTAAATCTCACTAAGAATAAAGTTAATATTATAAGACAGTGACAGTATGAGTGTTTTACTATTTCAGAAATATTAATTATATTTGACTTAGTTCTGGCAAATTGATTAATTGCATCTAACACAAAAGTTTGTTTATATGTGTATATACACATTATATATATATAATTTTATTAGATATATAGTATTTATGTAGTAAAGGGCTGTCAAATTGATTACGGTAATCACACATGTATGCATAAACGTGTGTGTGTGTGAGTCTATATGTATATGTATATATATATATATATATATATATATATATATATATATATATATATATGTAAAAGACACACGTTTATGCATACATGTGTGATTAATCGATTTGACAGCCCTTTACTAAATACTATATATGTAATACATAGTTTTTACTATTTACAACATATTCAATTTTTGTTTTGCATTACAGTAGAAAATTTTGGGTTAAAATGTGCATTATTTTCATAAGAATAATGCAAAAATTCACAGAAGATGAACATTCAAAGTTCACTATTAAACATTCTTTAGATTTTTGGGTATAATATGAGAAGGATATTGACAGATTTAGTGAGATTTACCATAACGCAGATTGTTGTTTTTATAGTTAGGCTTTAAAAACCCAAAAGACACCAAGATTTTCCCATAACTTATAGCAGAGATATCAAGTAAAATTTGCTAGTAGGTCTTTCACTAATGGACTAATCAGGGGTTTTCCATGTAGGAAATGTGTGGAATAAACGGCTACACACAAGATGTGTGGCGGAAGAGATAAACATTCCAGACTTCAAACACACAGATGAAGGTAGCAGGACGGCTTATCAAGGACTACGAGAACTAATGGAACACATCGGGAACCAGTCACGGTAGCTTCAAGGCACCAGGATTATTAGCTTTAAATTCACCAATCCACCTGTATAGAAATGTGGACAAAAATAAAATGCTTCACTAAAAATGACTTAAAGTGCTTGGATGCATCATTCATGATAAATCACATTCAATTGCTCAGAGCACATTTTGTTTATCCAGTGAAAACGTTCGGCCATCTTTCATAGATTTAAAATAATCAAGTACTTTAATCTTTAGACTGAGATGTCACACGAGTTATGAGAAACAACATTTTTAATTACTTGAAATAAATACTCCAGTACATGCATGATAAAAAATGAGGGGTGGGTGGGCAAGGGGGGGGGGGGGAAACAGCACATTAAAATATCATTGTAAGTCTTGTAAATAGTGTAAAACCTATGGCACACACTCACAGCAGCTTTAACTCATTACAAATTCACACATGGAATACGAACAATATGATGCTGATGATGATTTCTACAGATCTCAATGACATCCATTCAGCTAAACACTGAGGTAAAGACTTTCAGTTTCATTTTAAGGCTTCTGTTGTAAAGACCGCTTTTGGCCACATTCTCAACCGACAAGAGGATTTGCTGAAAAGTTGTCAGTTTTAGTAAAAGCTACTTTTTTTTTTTCCACAATCACATCCAGTATGAGAAAATAACCTATAAATGTGACCTTGAGTAAAGCCGACTGCCATGAAAAGTTCATTTAAATGGATAAACACTACATTTACTCAAATTAAGGCTGGGCGATGTAGCTTAAAGATCTTGATATTTTTTTAACAATTTAACAATGTTTTTCCATTTGTTTTCAATTTTTAAATTATGTTTTTGTTTGTCCCCCGTGAAAAAGACATCTGGACAGAACGTTTAGTCACAAATTGTTTACTGCAAAAATCAACACTAGTTTATATACTTATTTATATGAACCTCTTATTTACATCATGTTTACAGGATTCAAGCATGTAGAACACAAAATGTGATCGTGCTGAATGAAAACTCCCGCTTTTGAGCAGTATTGAGTGGATTCCCCACTGACTAATTTTAGCACCTATGATTGGTCATTGTGTTCGGAGCTAAACAGACAGGTATGTGATTGGCTACAATGCTCAACGCTGTTCAACATGTTGCAAATAGAAACATTTGATGCTGTTTACAGAGCTCTCACACACACATGCGTGGGAGCGTTTGAAAGCAGCTGCTTACTGTCCTTCTACGACAAACTTTTAACATTAAAAGAAAACATCTCCAATATTCAAACTATCGCCCAGCCCTAACTCATACTATACAGGGGTTAAACCTGATTAGATTCTTTGGTACTTAAAAAATAACGTGCCGGGGAGGAGTTTTAATTCACAGAATGAGAGTTAACTGGCGGTAAAGTTCTAGGTGAGGATCGTTCCCTTAGTGCCTGAGACAGGAGAGTGCATCCGTCTGAGACGGCGCATGCAGAGTTCCGCAGCCGCTCCCGGTAGACGGGCATCTGGGAGCTGCTCTCGGGATGCTGGGAAATATCCCTGAGGCCCTGGGTCAGGAGCACGCAGGCCGACACCACACTCATGGCGCCGCCCAGGACGGCCGTCTGCACCCCCTTGCCCTCGGGGGTGATGGCGGCGGCTTTGCCGAGGAACTGCGGCTCTGTGGCGAAACCCACCAAGGCGTGGACGGCCTGCACGAGCGGGCCACTGAAGAGGACGCAGCGGTTGCGGGTCAGCTCGCTGGGGCAGGCCTTCAGCTCACGCATGCACGCCAACAGAGCCGTCGCGCTTGTGCTCATGCACTTAACGCTAGCTTTGAACTGCTCCTTGGCGAACTTGTCCTTGGATTTATCACTGGCCAGAGAGGAGGCGTCCGTGAGCGTGGTGAGGTTCTTCAGGATGTTCTGCGACACCTCCAGAAGGAGGTGCGGCGTCAGGTCAGCCAGAGCTGTTAGGCGTAGAGTGTTGCACGTCTGCTCCACTTCGTGGCGGCAGCGGGTGACTTTATAGCGGTCCACCAGGCCGGGAACGGCAGCCTGCGAGCCCGGGATCTCCACGGCCGCCAAGTACGCGGCATGCGCCGAATACTCTGTCAGCGAGACCACCAGGTCCCCCTTCTCCAACAGTCGGTCCCCGACCTCCACAAACTTCCCCATGTTGAGCTGGCTCTGAATGTCATGAACAATAATAGACAACTCCTTAGTTCGGGCGATCAAGGTGTCGCGACATTTCTCGAACGTCTCTGCTATGGGCAGGCCGTCGGAGTTCACCACCGGCCTGGTCTCGCTGGACAGCAGGAGCAGGTCCGCCACCAGCTGCATTTTGCTCTTGCATGCGTCACAGATGGATAAAAGTCTTTTCCTTTGTTGCAAGCTGCCACTAGGGATGTTGGTAGAAACCTCACTATCTGATTTTCCAGAGCCACTACTAGCCATAGTAGTGTGGTCGCTCTAATGTTCAAAATAAAGATCGCAACACACGTTCTCTTGTGCGAAACATGTGATTTATGTCATTTTCTTCAGTAATAAAAGATTTCCACACCTTCTCAAGGAGAGTGAAACTGGCCAAAGAGTCTTCTATAATGTCCTTCAGAAGAAAAAGTCCACTCAGCTTCTTTGCGAACACACGGGACACGTTGATAACTCAAAATAATATGAAACTTCACTCAATGCACTTGCGAGAATAAGGAAAGTACTTTTGAAAAACTATTCTTATAATATAAAATGAGGGCAAAATAGGCTGGTGAGAGCTATAGTTAAATATCCCTTCAATTGAAAAACTCTGAATTGCCCAATGTTTAAATAATCAGATTTTAGGTGTGCATAATGAAAGAAAAAATTAAATTCACAACTACCTCTGTTAAGGTAGGCTACAGTCTGATCAGTTTCACAGGTTGTCAATGTTGCTCCAACAACAATGCAAACAAACCCCCAACAATCTTTTAAAAGGCTACTGCAGTGCCATGAACGAGAAGATGCCCAGATGAAGGCAAAGTGCAGGTTGACTTCCAGAATCTGTCATTTCAGGTTTTCTCCGTGTCATGCAAGTTAAATGCATTTAAATACACGTCCTGCAATATGATGCTGATGATGTATTGACCGTCTTGCTGACCCTGCGTCCGAAGCGCGAGACGCGCGGGCGCCCCGCCGCCACTGCACCATCATCCCACGAGACCTTGACAAATCATAAAATATTCCCGAACGACTTTCAGCCGTTTCTTTTTCGTACACAATCCAAGTTCTGTGGGAAAACACAGTTCCTTATGCATATCTATTGTCCATACGCCCTCTCCAGCAGAAAAGCAGCGGTTGTCCAGTGGCAGATAGTTTCGCTTTTGCTTGCCATTGTTTTAACGTTCTGTTTAATGTTTTAATGTAGTTTCCTCGACAATAACGAACTTAGTTCGCTACTGAGACTCACGCGCGTCGGTTGTAGTCTCCCGCTACATCTTGCGTATCAGGAAGCGACGGGAGGGTGTGGCTGAATAGCCTGTTAGCTTCCCTCAAACTCCGACACTTTTATGCACTCCACAACCATTATTCCTGGTCATAGAAACGAAACTCCTCCTTTTAATCCAGCAGACGCTCAACCGATACGCTTATTTTTCAGGGGTAACGTTAGTCGCGCGAGAAGTCGTATTCATTCCTCACCAGTCATCGTTTCCCGAGGCCCCGATGTGAGACTCAACTACCGGTCTGAGGGCAAAAGTTACACCCAAAGACAAATTCCAGAGAAGTTCCTTGTGTTACCCTTTTTGTTTGTTTGGTTTTTCTTGTTTCTGCTGTTTCGCCCACACAGTTTGCGCTTCCCTGTAAATCCAACAGGTCTCTCGCGTGTGGGGTATTTACTACTTTCACAATGTTCGCTTTCACAGCGGCATATAGTGAATTATTTTTTAGTTTAGCGGAGACGCCGGTTATATTATTCTGCTTTTGTATTTTAAACGTACGGTCCTCTGAACTGAAACTTTTATTGTTTTAACTTTCCTGAATAGATTTGCCGTCACATCTATGTGTTGTTTAAAGTATATTTCGTGTTAATATAGTGTTTTAATTATAATTAGTTTGCTCCATTTATTTATATTAATGTGTCTGCAATAAGTAATTTGTTTATTTATCTAGTATCAACGTTTATGTTAGTGCTGTTTGATTTTAGTTGTAAGTATACATATTCGTGGGGTCCTAATGCAAATAATAATAAACAAAAAGTCACCCTACCGCGCTCATAAAAATATCAGAGTGGCCTCAAAACAGCTGATTTATCTTGGGGAGGGAAATCGGATTCACCGATGGTAAACTATGACGTAAATGCAGTAGAGTACTTTTCATTAGACAAAAAGAGACGCTGGGAGTGTGAAGGAGCCAATGAGAAACTACAGGGTGGGGCTGTTGCACTGAAAACACTCCTCTTTGGACATGGGAAGGGCTTTCGTCAAAGAACTATGGATCGTAATGATTATCTAAATATTGCTTTTTGAGGACTTACAAACATACGCATTCATAAGTACACGTTGGCCTATCGTTAACCCTTGACATTACATTATACGACAGTGTGTTTCACTACTCAAGAATTGCCCCGTTTCAAACAACAAGATGCTCTTCATATTCAATATAGATCCCTGATGTAGGCCTTGTTTGGTCTGATTCCTTATTAAATTCCAAAAGTATTCAGCTACTGGATTACACAGAGCATTTGTTATGAAGTGTGTTGTATCTGAACCGGGGGCTGAGGGAGGCTGTGAACACTGCATGTCAGTTGTACAGCTGCACGGGGCACTGTGCCATTGGGTGGGGTGTCCTGAGAGGAAACAGTTCCGATTCTGTTGAATGAGCCGCACACACACTTCATATGAGTCCCATGACAAGCACTTTAGAGGCCCAGCCTGTGAAGTGCAGAGCTGAAAAACCCTGAAATCTGAATTATTTTGTTTCCTCATAACAAGGAAGTTTAGCTGTGACTGTCTTGTTTGTTTTTGTTTTTCTTGTTTGTTTTGTTATTGCATAAACTTTAACATTAACTTTTGTTTGAATGCAACTATTGAACATTATATATAATGCATAAAAAAAAAAAACGTTTTAGGGGTAATATAAAATCAACATAAGAGTGTCAGGTATCGAAATATCAAATAAATACTGAATGTGAAATTTGGTCAAATACAGAACTGAGTAAATTAATTAAGTACGAGTATGTTCATTTTCTTCAGAATAATCAGTGAATCAGTATCAGTTAAATATAATAATATTTAAATTCTGTACATGCATGCATGTAGTTATTTTCCTAAATGCCAATTCATTGTAGATAATATAAATCAGCTTTTAAAATGGAGTTAGTGAATGTCATTATATTATTGTATAAGAATGTAACTCTTTCAAAGATGCAAAATCTGAAACTAAATTAAAAGCTTTCCAAACGTAGGCCTAAATGTGGATTCTTTTATTTTTACCATGTAGGCTACACTTATTATAACTTTCTATATATTTTGTATTTGCTCCACATACTGATTTTTCATTGGACACTTTTTTTACTTAATTATTTAATTTGCATGTATATGATTGTATTTTGTGTTATTCTTTCCTTGCAACAAATTCATGGAAGAGTAAAAAAAAAAACTGCAATGGTAGGCCACGTGATCAGGCAAACACGCCCTCTTCCTTTAGCCAATGAGGAGCGGATAGATTTTACCCAATCAGCGAGCTCCAGGTTTAAAGATGGCGACTCCCGTTAGCAGCAGGGCTGTATCAGTATTGTTTTTTCTTATATTATTCATATCGGTTCATTGTACAGAAACTAAGGCAAAGAAGAAGAAAGACATAAGGGATTATAATGACGCGGATATGGCCAGACTGCTGGAGGAGTGGGAGGTATGAACGTTTTCTGTGCTGATGCAGACATCAGTCATGTGCCTCTCACAATAAAATACCACGGTAACCTCCGCAAAAATACCATCGTTTTGTAATTTAGTTTATGTAGGTGCGTCTGCATGTTATTCATCTCGACACTTTTATCGATTAACTACCACATTTGTTGTAACATTAACTGCCATAACTAGTATTTTGACGTACTAACATGGTTACAGTGTATTCCACACTGTTTTTTTTTGTATATTCTTGTACATATTGTTTAACTCTTTCTGTGTATGTTTCACGTTTAAAAGTTTTTTTGTACAATGTTTTCAAATGTTCCTTCCTAAATTGTAGAATAGATAGATAGATTTACAAATTTTATAGGGACACTCCTTGAGTCAAAGGTTGCCTGTGAATAACCATGGTTCACAGAATTTAGCCAGGTAGCGTCAGTCATTTACAAAGTATTAAAGTATATAAAGATTAAAGCTTTTGAAATATTATCCTGCATATATTTACATTCTGAATCTACACTGGAAAATGCATTAAAATGGGAAAATATTTAATATTATAAGCAAGCCTATAAAATATTTAGAGTTTAAAATTGTATGTTGTAAAGTTTTAAAAATAAATATTATTTGAATAAAGTTAAGTATTTAAATATAAAATATTGAATATCTAAAGTTTGAAAATAAAATCTCGCTCTAATACAGGCCCGGCTCCAATCAGAAGCTTGGCCCACCTTGTAAAAGCAATAACACATGAACTGAACATGGATGAGTTTGTAACAGAATTCTCTAAAATGAGTAGAAAGCTAATGCTGTAAATAGTGATAATGTAGTGATATAAGGAGATCTTTTTCAAGACCTGCCCTGTTTTCCTTAAATCTAAAGTTACTAAACTGATACAAGATCTGTTGTGAGGTAAAAAAAAAACTAAAAAAAAAAAAAGATTCTAAATATAGGCCTACATAAGAATGTAAAAACAAAAATGTAAAAAATAACAATGGCCAAAAATCTGTAATGTTATATATTAACAGACATGAGAATAAAAAGTATTTTAGATAAAATGACCATTTTTAGTTTGTAAGAGCTAAACAAAAAGCTGATGTTGTAAATGGTATAGTGATGTAAATAGTTATTTTAAAAGACCTGCACCTTTCTATCAAATCTAAAGTTACTTAACACAATCTGTTAATGGGTAAAAAAATGTATTACAAATGTAAAAAGAGAGAATGTAAAAAACATGTTAATAATTAAACATAAAAATATTAACAATTAAATATTAAAAATTAAGAAAACACAAACAAACAATAACAAACAAACAACCCAAAAAATTGCCTTAAATTTATGTTATTAAAACCAAATCCGCCCGGCCCACCTGGAATATCACTTGGCCCACCTTTCATCTAATATCTGGAGCCGGGCCTGCTCTAATATCGTCGTTATCACATTTTCCCTTCTTGCTTGACATTCCATAAGTTGCATAATCTCCCACGCCCAGCCCTAACTACCAGTAAATACAATTTTGCCATTTTAAAAAGAGATTTTCTTTCTTCAGTGTTTCTCATTGACATATTTTCATTTATGACAGAAAGATGATGACATCGAAGAGGGCGATTTACCGGAGCACAAAAGGTCTTCTCCACCCATCGACTTCTCTAAAATAGATGCATCCAAACCAGAGGAGCTTTTGAAGATGTCCAAGAAGGGAAAGACCTTGATGGTGTTTGCCTCTGTGACCGGAAACCCGACAGAGAAGGAGACAGAAGAGATCACTAGCCTGTGGCAGGGAAGCCTCTTCAATGCCAACTTTGATATTCAGAGGTAACAACTAGGGTTGGGCAATGTGGACAAAAACCCCCCCTCGTCATATCTCTATTAGGGATGAGTCACGATTTTCGAATATTCAATTATTTTATTATAGAATATCGAATAGGTTGTGTTGTGCGATTATTGTCTTATGTTTTCCTGAAAAAAATACCCATGTTTTCAGTTCTGATGCAGTGGTTACACGACCATATTACATTATAACATTGTAACAACATTAGAGTCAACCCTAAATTCAAATGAAATGAAAACAAAAGCACAGACAACGTTAACTGGTAAGAGGAACGCGCATTCAATAGTCACTTTACAGTTACTGCTATCATAAAATGACACTTACTCGTAGGTTTAAAATTCTACATATGGCACATTTTAGCAAAATATATATTTTAGTCAGAATTATTGTGTTCTTATTCTGTAGAGTGGTGCAGGTATGATGTAAATTTGTAGGCAAAAACATGGAAACGAATGAGCATTTTAGCACTTATTGTTCCATCGTCCTGAAGTCAGTGGGTTTTTGGTTAAAAGGCTGAAAGAAGATAATTTCACGTTTTATTCTACGACATAAAATACATCAGTATTACCCCACTCGTGATTTTTATTTTAAAAATTTTTTTAAGCTGTTACGAGTCTTGAAAAATGCGGTTGTTAACAAGTGGCTAAATGGGACTACAGAGGCTGTTAGGAAGACTAAATATAATCACGCCGAACATGTAAACTCAGTCCGCTTTTACAGCCTCGTTATGCCTATAATTGTGCTCTTATAAACTACTCTAACTCAAAGTTTCTGGGAAAATGTCTTATTTAGATGATAACTGAAAGAGTTGTCGGAAGCTTAGTGATGGTGGCGTTGAAGTCGTGGGACCGTGGTGTAGTTCGTTTATAGCCTACCTTTAGCTTTTTTACTTATGTCGACTGCATTTAGGATTCAAAATTCATAAAACTGTGTTAATTTGTGAAAATTATATTGATGGACAAAACATGTTTCATAAACATTTGTTTATCACAGAGCTTGTTTTTTTTTTTTTTTGCGATAATCCTATTGTTTTTTGTTAAGAGAAACCGTGTGATGCTAACTGCCGATTGGTCTAGAAAGTGACGTCATACCTGTACCACTCTGTCCCGCACCGTCTGTTTTACTCGCATGTGTGCGGCATTGCTCGTTCATCGAAGTCTGTGAAGTTTAGTGGGGACTCGCTTGCATAAGGCTCATCCACTCCTGGCTGCAAAATGGAAATATTTGCACGACTTTCTAACATTTACAGATGAAGAATATTCAGTCGTGCTCACAAGTTAAATTTAAACTTGATAAAATATAAATTTGAACAAAATAAGAGGGATCATACAAAATGCACATTATTTTTTTTATTTAGTACTGTCCTGAATATGATATTTTACATAAAAGATGTTTACATATATTCCACAAGACAAAAAATATATAAAAATTACCCGTTCAAAATTTGATGTACCCTTGATTCTCAATACTGTGTCGTTACATGAATAATCCACGGCTTACAGAAGTATCAGAATGTACGTACATGTTTCCCAGAAGACAAATTAAGTACAATTTACCCTGATCTTAAAGTTCAAAAAAGTTTTCACCCCCGGCTCTTAAAGCTACACTGTGTAGGAATTACTCCCATCTAGCGGTGAAATTGTATATGACTACAAACTGAATATTACTTTTTAGCCCCTTCCATTCTGAGGGCGTTTTAACTCCTACGGTGGACGTATTATTTCAAATCTGCCGGCAGTCGCGAGTAATCTCCCCGTCACTGAGTGTAAAAAAAGTGAAAGGCAAAGCTTGAATTTCCAGGTATGTCCCTCTTTGGCTAATGTATTTTCAAGATGGAGGCGCAACATGGCTTCCGCCGTTCGAGCAGCTCACCCGTATGTATTATAAATAGCAGATTCTACGCTTATGAGAATACTTGATTAGTTGGTAGAAGTAATTCTACATTAATGAGCACATATAATTTTAAAAGAACAAAGTGGTTTTTGCTAAGAATCAACTTAAAAAAAGTTACACACTATAGCTTCAATGCTCCGTGTTTTCTTCTGGAGCATCAGTGAACGTTTGAACCCTTTTTAATAGTTGCGTTTAAGTCCCTGTATTGTCCTCTGTGGGATTTTGAGATCCATCTTTTCACACAGTCACTGCTAGAAAGGGTTCAAATCTGCAAAAGATGCATTTTATAGATTTGAATCGTTGCTTTTATTTTAAGCTCTCCTAACAAGTTTTCTTTCTCCTGAAATACTTTTTGGCGCTCTGTCAAAAATCACTGAAGGTTACTGTTTGTATTATTCTCATCAGGTTTGTAGTGGGATCCAACCGTGTCATCTTCATGCTGCGTGACGGGAGTTACGCCTGGGAGATTAAAGACTTCCTGGTCGCTCAGGACCGCTGTGAGGATGTGACCGTGGAAGGACAGGTGTTCCCTGGGAAAAATGCCAAGAAAGATGCCAAGGGCAATGAGCAAAACGACACCAAGAAGAAAGGAGACAAGAAAGCAGCCAACCGAGCAAATAAAAGCAAGCAAGAGCTTTGATAGCCGAGGCTGAAAGGCACAACGTCTTAATGGGACTGAAGAAGCGTTTCTCTAACAGGTGTTACCAGCGTACTTTGATGCACAGGTCACTAACGGTTGACTACAGTCAAATCAGCTGTAGTTTCAATTTCTTTGATTTGTTTTACTGTCACTCATTTTTTTCACAGTCTGAATCAAAGAATAAACCACTTTTATAATTACATGTGCATTGCATCGATTATTTAATTATTTACAGTCATTGTTGGGGGAAGTTACTTTTGCATTACAATATTGTTTTTGTTACACCCTAAAAAAGTAATAATTGCATTAATTTTTTGGGGGGAAAGTGACACATTGCATTACTGATTGTTTTTTGTTATTAAAAAAATAGTTTTTGGGCAAATGTAAGGGCTCTTTCCCGCCAAAAGTGAAACGAATAATCCTCAGTTGGAAGGAAATGTAAATTCACATTTGTACTCTAACTTCAGCAATATATATATATATATATAAAAAAAATGCATGTTTTACTAAAGTTAATTTTGATTATTAGTATGGTTGAATTGGCTCTTTAAAGTTTCGCAGCAAAGACATTGGTTAATAAAGAGAGATAAAATAGAGTATATTTGTATTTAACATTTTATTGCATGTTTGCATTTCAGTGTTTGTATTCATTTTGAGGAATACTGAATCTGTTTTTGTGCGGGTGATATGAGTAAATGGTCAGTTGGTCACATTTTGTCTAGAACTACAATATCCATCTTGTTCACAAAGCGCACACAACACCTCTGCACTTCCGCTTTATCTCAATTTGGGGACATGAGAGCTGTCAGTCGGTAACTTGCGTTATTTATTTGGAAAAAAGTAACACCAATTTTATTGTAAATTTTAAATGAATGCTTTACTAGTTTCTTAAAGTAATCTGATTACATAACTTGCATTACTTGTAATGCTTAACCACCAAAACGGCTTACCCCAACTCTGTTTACCGTTGGTGTCAGATCGTGTTCATGTTCACATTTTCAAATGCAGAAAATGTGGGGCGCTTAAAGCCTGCGCTATTTATTTAACTCTCTTTTTATTTGTTTCCCCTTCACCCATCAGTCTAGACAAAAACACTTATTTACTGTCTGCTTAAAATTTCTTCAATTCTTGTATTGTTGTTGACTTTTTTTTATGCAACAACTAGGTTTACACGAGCAGTCGCTCAGCAGCAATAGAGAATATATGACTCGTCTGATTTATCTAAAGGTTTACATAACAGCTTGCTGAAGGATGTTGAAATGCATTTGGAGGATCATGTGGCAGAAACGAACTGATCTGGAATCAGTCAAACAGCTTCTGGCAAAGAAAATGAATTTAGCAGCAGCAGCAGAGAGTCATTGCCCCAGTTTGAAAGAGAGCAACATTAGGCGCTAATAGAGTAATCGATCATTCTTCCTCTTCTGAAGCCCCATGTGCCATGATACCCGGGAAAACGCAAGTAGCCTACACCTCATGGAAAGCTGTGAGCTTTTCAGCACTTTACCGAATGATAAATGTGATCTAATTGAAATAAAAAATGATTTTTGTGTGTGCAATCATTCATTAAACATTCATCCATTCTTGCAGGCAACTGTTGTCCATCATCCTACATTGACACATTTGTCCAATCCTGACAGAACAACGTGAAAAATGTTTTTATGGCAAACTAATGGAGAGCCCAAATGCAAAATTCATTACATTTTCTATACTAAATGTTTATTTATGAACAAACAGATTTGTACTTATAAACTTGTAGGCCTATGCATAACAAGCTTGTTTATCCTGTCTTCTCCTTCCACAAGAAACCATAGGCTACTAGTAAATAGCATTGTTTGATTCATGATGTTATAATTGCAGTTTCATTATTCTGCTCATGAATGTCTAGTTTTTATGCCTAAACGCCTCAAAGTTCTGCATATCTTTCAAAGCCACGAGCCAAACAAATGCAGACAAATCCAGTGATCATTTCTACCTCAAACATGCTAATAATAAAAAAAATCTCAGAGTATTTTTTATTTAATTTGGTTCCTGGAAAACTGATGAAAACCCTATTTTTTTCTATTTTTGCATGTCCAATTTGTGGATATGCCATTTGAGATGACAGCTTATGACCAGAATTGTCCAAACCCAAACAAAAACTCTGCTGTCAAATGTTGATGGAATAAGATTTTCCAGGACTGAGCATGAGGGTTTAAATCAGTGTCATCGATTTGTCATGCGAGAAGGGGAGCCGCATTGACCGCATTCTTAATGGCTTTGGACCAGACTGATGAGCTGCATTAAATTAGGTCAAATAAGAAAATTCAACATTCCAGAAAACACAGAACACACTGCCAGCAACCCATTATGACTTTCAAGAAAGCCAATGTAGTTTTCTCATCTCTGCAGTAATGCTGACCATCGACCGCTTCAGCGTGCTTTACTCTGCAAACATGTCCAGATCATTAGTGCACATTCATACATGTTCAGAATGCAGGATCCACCCTTGTCTGGTATGGCCTCCATGCATGGTCATATTTCCTCGCCATCTGCTGAAGAAAATCTTCACGGACCCCCACTTTAAGAAAACACTATACACACACCATCAATCAACATGAGCTTGGGTTATAGTGTCAGCTGACACATTCCAGCATCACTTTGTGTTGATAGGAATATAGCAACATCAATGCATGAAATTAGATATTATAAACATAATTTTACCTTTTACTACTCACACAAACATCATCACTCCAAAGATGTGAGGAAAAATTTATTTCTGTACAAAAGTCTTTACATTTTTTTTCTTATCTAAAGTAATACATTTTTTTTATTACTTGGAAACCATTCACATTTACATCACGTCCATATACAACTTAAAGTTAATGTAATGTATATTTGAATTATACACTAAAGTGAAAATTGTACTTAAAGGTTTAGTTTTTTTACAGAGAGGACAGAATTACATTACAACTTAAAAGTCCCTTGAAAGATGTCCATTCTGGATTTGCGTAATAGTGCCTGTACAATAAATAAGTATAAAATATATCTCTGTAATCAATCAGGATTTTTTTTTTTTTTTTAAGAAACACACAAAACATACAAAAACACTAACAAATTACAATCTCCGAAAAAAGACCAGCTATTTCGGCAAAGGGACACTGTCGTACTTCTTGCCAAATGGAAGAAAAGCCAATTCATCACAGATTTTATCATTTTATGATAGACTGACATCTAGTAATGCTCAGATTCAAATCCATTCTTGACTGTTGGATTTAAAGGAACAGTTCACTGGAAAATGAGAATTCACTCTCAGGTTGTCTCAAATTTGTATGGTCTCCATGGGAATGTTTGCATTTTTAACGCACAGGAGAACCAATGCCACTTATCGCATAAACAATTACTTAATTATTAAATAATTACTTCAGAAGACGTGAAATATAGGCGTATTGACTGCTTTTATAGTGCTTTTTAAAGATTTTTAAAAAAATCTTGGTTTTTGTTCCATCAAACGACACGATTTGTGAATTAAATGAGTGGAATTTTCTTTTTAGGGTGACCTGTTCCATTTTTTGCTGGCTCTCTTGTTCTTCACAAACGAAACCAACTCTTGTGCGTGACAATTAAAATGAGGAAACCCCACAACATTTAGAATCTGAAACATCTTTTTCTACATATTTAGAAAAAACGTATGTTGTAACATGAAGGCAAACATCACCGAGAGGGTCGAAAACAAGGAATGTTGAGTTTGTTTTTTTTCTCGTTTTTTTTTCCTCCCGTTGAAACTCAAGTATAATCAACCGACGACACAATCCAAAAATCACGTTGTCAAATCCACGTTGTCACATATAATGGAATCTGCTTGGAGGGGTTACTAGGTAACACAAACACATGCTCGGTTCTGATTGGTGGTTTGGGTTCAGTAGTCCTGGCATAGCTGGCAGTGGTGCTACTGCGAGTCTGAGATGTCCTGCTGTGTGCCGCTCTTCTTCATAGCTTCATCATCTTAATCACAGGGATGGGCAGCACTTGGTGGAGTTTGGCCCGCTCTTCATCAACACTCATCCTCACCCAGTCTGGTCGGAAGGAGCCTTTGAAGCCCACAAAGGCAAGTTTATCTGGTGGAGAGAAACAACGTCGCAAAATAAGAGCTTGTTGGACCTCATTCATGACAAAAATTTTAGACATGGCCAGTTTGAGTTTTTACTATGCACTTTAACATTTGCCAAACTTAATTATATGGTCTTTTGATGTTGTGGTAATTATAAAAAGGCAGCTTGAAATATTTGATTCTGATTGGTCAAATGCAACATTTTAAAGGCAAATGTTGTTGTATAATGAGGTCATTACTTTATGATTGATTTCCTACCATTCAAAAGCTTGGGGTCATACATTTTTTTTATGTTTTTAAAAAAAGTCTTCAAAAAACATTATGCTCACCAAGGCTGCACTTATTTGATAAAAAAAAACAATAAAACAGTAATATAGTAAACAATTATTACAATTTACCTACAGTAATACGTTTTCTATTTGAATATATTTTAACATGTTATTTATTCCTGTGATGCAAAGCTGTATTTTCAGCATCATTACTCCAGTCTTCAGAGTCACATGATCCTAATACGCTGATTTGCTGCTCAAGAAACATTTCTTATTATTATTATCGATGTTGAAAACAGGTGTGCTGCTTAATATTTTTTTTAGTGAATAGAAAGTTCAAATGAACTGCATTTATTTGAAATAGAAATCATTTGTAACATTATAAATGTCTTTACTGTCACCTTTGATCAATTTAATGTGTCCTTGCTGAATATAAATCTTACTAAATGTTAGGGTAGCTGTGTTGTTTCATGTTTAAAATAAATGTCAAATTAATATTTCATGTCTATTTATTTATTTATTTATTTATATATCCATTTATTTAGTATCTATTAAATAAACAGGAGTAGAGTCAGATGATCATTATTATAGAATCTTGTGTTTTTCAGTTTTATTCCTGTAGTATTTCAGTACAGACTCTGCATGCCGTGTGACCTGTGAAATATGTTCACGAAACGAGCCGGTGGGAAGGACTTGGAATGTAAACTGAAGGGGCTTCGCCTGCTGAAATGACAATTCGACATGATAAATATAATATGTGAAGGGAGGGTCGAGAGGAAGGACCCTGCTGCTCTGGTATGTGTGTGTGTGTGTGTGTGTGCTTCTCTTCACACAAGTTGAGTGCTTTTTCTTTCATTGTCTGAGGGCTTCACTTTTTTGGTTGAAATTTACCATAAAGAATCCCAAATATCACAGATAAAACTCTATAGCCAAAAAATAAGCGTGAACCAGTGTCTGAGACACTTTGTTCAAAAGTTTAGGGTCAATAATTGTAAAAGTCTTTAAAAGAAGCCTCTTCTGCTCACCAAGACTGCATTTATTTGATCAAAAATAGTTAAAAACAGTAATATTGTTACAATTTAAAATTACTTTTTTTTTCTATTTGAATATATTTTAAAGTCACCATGAAATCAAATTGACAAATCTTATTTTATGGAATATTGCAGTATTTAGTATAAATGATTTATCCACGCACATTATTATTTTTGCTTAAATTCACGCGTCCTGTAATCTTTTATTAAAATAACTTCCCCCCCAGTGACATCTCTTCTCTTCTCTGATGATGTGTTTACTGGTGCGAGGCCGGGACAATCTGTCACTCACGTGAGACCCACCAATAGCAAACCACAACCATCCAATCAATTCTCAATGAAAAAAATCAAGTCCCGCCCTACATATTTTCTTGTCCCAGAAGGAGTTTCACTTGGATATACAGTCTGCCACAATATGGAAGAGTAAAGACTCTCACAACTTCAATTTCATGCCTGTGACTTTTGATCAATTTAATTTAGCCTTTATAAATAAACTATTAATTTCATACATTATATATATATATATGTGTGTGTGTGTGTGTGTGTGTGAATACCTTTATGTACTCATACTCTGAGGCGTCTACCACAAAACTGAATGTGTGAATCTTATTACCTTTCAACTTGACCGTCTGATCGGCTCCGAGGGTCTCGAGGATTTTGGTCCATGGCCCTCTGGTGACCAGCTTCCCTTTAGAGGTGATCAAAACCACTGACCTGCAAGTGCAAAAAATGAGTTCCTATCAGACAAAGCAGTTCAACTGAGGAACAAATACAAAAAGAGACATTAAAGAATAGTTCTTTGAACAAATACATCCTCTGAACTGGTCCCTGAAATCAAATTTCACTTCTTTTACTTGCAGACAAGACTTTTGAAATCAAAGCTTAGATTTTTCACATTTTTCAGTGACCGCCCAAGCTACATTGCAAGGCCGTTGCAGCATTTGCAACATGCAATTTCTCTCTCTCCACATGACTGTGTGATCATTCTCAGTTCAGTGCTTTTCTGTGAGAATCCAAACACATCAACAGTGCAGAACTTCACAGCGCCGTGGATAGCGCCGTGTGCAGCACAAAAGTCTGTGTGATTCACTTGAATTCAACACATTGAAGCACTACAGGAAGTCAAACATCTCAGATGGCTTCACACTTAGCTGATAATGAGGTGCTTTATATATATATATATATAAAATGCTTCTTTAAAAACTGAAACAAAAAAAAGAGCATTTTTGACTCGGTAACAACTGTTTTGGTTTAATTTACACAAGTAGGCTAACACTGGTTTTAATGATACAGCATTTCTTTGATTTTGAATGCACGTAAAATATTCATGATATGTTTTTCTGTTAGTCATACTCGTCTTTGAGGTTGTTGATGTAGTTTTCTAGCTGAGCTGGAATTCCCATCAGTATGGAGTTCCTAAAGCCTTTAGTCTCCAGGATTTTACCGCTGTGGCCGTCGATCACAGTCACATGCACTCCGTCTTCTGATTGGTAGATCTTCTTGCCATTCACCTACAGAAACAATCACTTGATTTTCATTTGTTTTAAACTTTTTCCTTTATCATTATCTTCAGTCTGTCTCATACGTTTCTATTTCTATATTCTTTTTTTGCTATGTTGACGACAACAAAACATATGGAAATAACAGCTAGCATCTTTATTCTCGTTATATTTTTAGATTTGAGTTGAAAATAAGCACCAATGGACAAATAAGGCAAGTTGTGTCTACAGGGTTAAGGCAGGCTAACTAGTAAATACGAACAGATTTTAAAGGTTTGACTCAGTTCTTTGTAAAACTCAAAGCTTGATAAAATAAAGACGCATTATTAAGAGTTTGTACCTCTGTATAGGCGAAGTACTCTTTGATGTGGAAGAAGCGTGTGAAATATGACTCTAGTTTGACTTCAAGGAAGTGCTCCGTTGCGTGAGGCTGTAAAGAAAACAGGGAAATGTGAATACAATAATATAATATTTTATGATAATACTTTCTTGTTTGATGTTTAATTAAAACATGCATATAAGAAATCCTGATCATACGATACACTTGAACTGCCTTTATGTATATACTGTGTTCTATTCAGCTCAGAATATCAGATGTTCTAATTTTCTGCTTGCAAAATGTAACATACAGTAATGGCACTTCAACTCCAACAGTGCAAAAGGTGAAATGATGTCACACCAACATACACAGAGATGTAACCATGTTCTGTTATTTGAGATATATATGCAGGTGAAACTCGAAAAATTTGAATATCGTGCAAAAGTTAATTTATTTCAGTAATTCAACTTAAAAGGTGGAACTAATGTATAGACTCATTACATGCAAAGTGAGATATTTCAAGCCTTTGTTATAATTTTGATGATTATGGCTTACAGCTATGAAAACCCCATTCAAAATTAGAACATTGTGAAAAGGTTTTTATAGCTGTAAGCCATAATCATCAAAATTATAACTAATAAAGGCTTGAAATATCTCACATTGCATGTAATGAGACTATATAATATATTAGTTTCACCTTTTAAGTTGAATTACTGAAATAAATGAACTTTTGCGCGATATTCAAATTTTTCGAGTTTCACCTATATATATATTTGCTCAAATAAATTTGCTCATATATTACATTTGCTCAAATGTATATATATATATATATAATTTTATTGATAGCAACTGGACAGAATTATATATATATATATATATATATATATATATATATATAGCTATGAAATTTGCTATTAATAAAATTCTACATCTATAACTATATATATCTATAAATTATTAAAATATAAGATATATTGTTATATATATTATGTACACTGCTTTCATTTCTTTATTTATTCTTTCCTTTATTAGTTATATTTGAATATGTATCATACCCATATTTCTATCTATATCTCTAGATAGATAGATAGATAGATAGATAGATAGATAGATAGAAGATAGATAGATATTTTGCGTTTCCCTGAGAAACTTTGCATTCTTTGCGAGCAAATGCGAAAGCAATGGAATTTTTCCCGCCCATTTCATGTTATTCCGTCACCATGTCCCTTTAGGGGCTGCGTAATATGGCTATGTAAATAAAATGCATCATATGATAATAGAACCTGTTCAGGAAAAGTTTGCAGACACAAGTGAGCAAAACACATAAATGATCCTGCTGATAACAAATGCTCGCACCGTATAGTATCATTCATCCTGCACCGTTTGATTGCCAGGAGACGACTAAACACCTGCAAAACTAACAAAAGCTATTTTGTTTCTTTATACATCATCTTCAGAGCATCGAGCAAGTTGGAGAAACCCAGCAGGAACATCTCGCATCCGACTCGCAGCATTACGCTAGACTTCAAACACAGAGGCTTTCAAAAGTCAAAACTGTCTCCTCACCAGTCTTGAGCGAGGCAGTTTTTTGGGCATAGGCACATCTACGACGGGCATCTCTGCGTATTTGGGGTAGGCTTCAGCCATGCAGTCACTGGGGCCGCTGCCGGGGGGAATCACCGCTTTGATCTTCACTCTTTCACAACCCTTCACCGAGCAGAACGCAAAATCTTCCTTCTCATTGTGCGCTTTGATTTTAAGGAAGAGCAGCCTGCAGGGATGACGGCAGAGAGACAACAGTGTCATGAGTTAGGAAGCTGTGACACTTTTAAAATGACATCAAAACTTATAATAATAATTGACAAAACCGTAGCGTTTAGTATCCAGCCTTCTGGGTAATTTCAGAGCAGTTCCAATTGAGTGATATTAATCATTCCTACAATTTAATTATGTTTCATTAGCAAAGGAAGACTGACATCGCTAAATTGAGAACAGCTATATTTTCATCCTCTATCATAACACAGATGTCTTATAATTACTACGACTTTGTTCAGTATGATTTTCTATTAGACCTGTCAATAGAAAAATGCACACATTTAATTTAATATGTTTTACGTTCATTTTTTTTAACACCATTTACATATTCAATTTGACATTATAATGACTTCATTCTGTTCTGTGATTTTTAAAAACTGATTGAAACATTAAGAGTTGTTTGAAAGTGATCAGTTCTAAGTCTTCTAACATAAAAAAGTCGTGAAAATCAAGCTTTTAATGTTGTTTATATGTCTATGTGGTGTTTTTAATATGCCTTAAGACAAACCATGTGCAAATTCATAAGTCAACACCATTACTGAGTATTTTCTCCTTAAAACTGCAGTGAACAAAAAACCGCTTTTCATTGCGATTCAACAATTTGAAATCGCTGTTTCTAATGTCACAAACTACCTTGTAACCAATCACGTCAACAGCTGAGCTGATGTGAGTGAGTGGAGGCGGGGCTAATTTGCATATTCACAGAACTGCGTATACTAAACGAGGCAAGCGTGTAGAGTTACATTCAAGCTGTTTTAAGGCATGAAGACAATTTTTTAAAGGAAAACACTTTTAAATATGTCAAATACAATGAGTTTTAAGGGATAAAATGATTCCACATTATTGACTAGTGCATGTATATATAAAATAAAATAAATATTGAAATTAATAATAATGTAAATTATTATAAAAATACAATGACCTATTAAACTGATAAGCTTGGAGCTGCTGGGAGTTCAAAAGTATTTATTAATATTAAATTAAATTGATTATTTTTATTTATTTGTATACTGATTTAATTAATCCGTATTGCATTTAGTGACCTAGCACATAGTGCACATGATGCGCCGTCGTGTCATTTTGCTGATCCTGGTCCGTTACTTCTTTGCATCATTTCTTGTCTTCTCTCAACTATTCTTTTCATTAAAATAGGCAAAAAGTCTATTTGTATTATGACATCTATTTGCATTCACTACCACCAGACCTGAAGTTGCATACAGGAGTGCAGATAGTGTCGTACAAGGACTATATAAACCCAGCATGTGGAGACTGAGAGAACATCTGCTCTTACCCAGTGTCCTCCTCCCAGTAGTAATATCCTCTTGTCTGGTGAGAGTCGCCCATCTTTTCTCTCACAGTGGTCCTCATGAACACCCCAGTCTTCCTCGTCTCTTTGGTGAGGCGGTTGTGGATGTCGGAGATTATGGTGAACATTGTGCCTTTTGGATAGCAGATGCCCATATTTATCCAGTCATTTCTGTGAAAGAAGCAACAATACTGCTGTAAATGAACAAAGCACGAGAACTGTAGTTTGAAAGATCTGTGGTAGTGTATTTTAATATTTTCATCAATCACTAGGGGGCACCATAGTCCTGGTTCCGAGGGTCTGGTTTCGTTGGTGAGCAGGATGATGTGCATTTCATTTAGTGAATATAATTTATAAATCACTGTTGCGAATGTTGCTGTTTTAATTTATGAATGTGAATAACATAAATGTGTGCAGATCTCTCTCTTTGATGTATTTTTTTTTTAAACTTCGTACTTTATTCTGATCTGTTCATGAGGTACTGGATGTGAGAGCATCCTTTATTTAAAAAGTTGAATTATTAATATAAATATCATCAAAACAAAAAATTGCATGCAGCTCTTTGTTCCTTAAATAAGTAAAAATTGCTTGATGTTCTCACAAGTAATTTCAAGACAAATGGACGAAAAGCAGAACAAAGAAACTAATTACAACCAAGATACAAATGATGATACAAAGACAAATTAAGTAAACAGTGCTTGAAATATAGACTAATAGTGAAGGAATCACATCCACACATACTGTCAAAGACTTATAATATGATACATTGACACTGCTGGAGTTTGACTGACAGTAAATAATTAAAATCAGCTGTCCAGTTTCTTTTTTTCTATTTGTGTTCATGTTTGATTCTAGAGGGCTTTTTACAGCTGTTAAAGTTATCCGAAGAGCAGTGAGTGATTTCCACGGTTTCTTGTTAATATTGTGGTTTAATTAAAATTCAAATAAAAATTTGTCTGGCATCCTAAGCACTCCACCCATCTGCCATTGGTTGGACAAAGAGAATGTCCAGCCCCCAAACCCACTCCATTGGTTGAGCAAATGTCGCTGTTGGTCTGGTCGGAATGTTGTGAACTAACTTTCTTATAGTTGTCTCTGCATATAGGGTTGCTATAAGAAGCATACATACGCGTTGTGTTTTCATGTTTTTTGGGGACTTTCCATAGACATAATGATTTTTATACTGTACAAACTGTATATTCTATCCACTTACACGAACACTACCCATAAACCTACCCATCACAGAAAACTAATATATAAGAAATATACATATATTTTTTTTTTTTACAGAACAACAGTAAAACAATAAAACTAATGTTTATATTTTTTTTTGCTTACAAATAGTTTACATTTAGATGTAAAACTGCTGGGGGACCGTACATTTTAATTATGAATTTTGTCAACAAAAAGGCTTGAACCAGAGTGAAAACTATCAAGACTATTGCATAGTTGATGGAGTTGATCAGTCACTGACCTGTTGAAGTTAATGAGCCAGACAGTGACCTCAGCAGGAGCCGCTTGGTCCCAGTGCATGGTGTACCCTTTTCCCAGTGTGATCACGGGCTGAAACTGCTGGTAATGGTTCCTCTTTCCCAGAGCGCCAACCAGCTCCAGAGGTTTGTCTGGATACTCATCCTTCACCATCTTCATGTTAAGGTTGGCTGGGTTTCGGGTCTGGACGTAAATCTGGAGGGGGGCAGAATATTTTTGCACGGTATTTAAGAGCGTGTGAAAAAGCGCTTGAGTGTTTGACAGATTTGACAGACTGATTGCCTTTCTCTCTGAAAGCGGATTTCAAAGAAGGCTAAATAACAAGGTGTCTGGTTTTGCCGTTTCTTGGAATGTACCAAACAAACAAGGTGCTGCTCGGGAAACATCGCTGTTTGCGTGTAGATGCTTGTGTACCGACTGCCCAAATGAAGGCTGCTGACACTAAACATGGGACTGTTTTGGGAGTAACGGGAGGGTGTGGATGTCTCTGGGTTGGACTCACCTGGGCGTAGTGCCCGCTGCAGATGGCAGCTCTCCAGTCGGGGATGTCAATGCAGTCGGGGTGTCTCAGGAGCCAGTTGTCCTCTTTGACTAGGAAAGCGCCTGGGTATTCGCTAACCGAGCCATCGATGTCATGGAAAATGGTTGTCTTGTCGCCATCCATCTCCATCTTGTTAAACCAGGGACCCGGTTCACCAAAGAATACACGTGAGGTGATCTAGAGCCACAATCGGAGACAAGGGAAATTAGGACACTATTTATTATAACTGACTGAAATATTTTTTTCATAAAGCCTACAATTGTACATTTAAACCAATATCGGTCACAGATCGGATCTTGAAACAGCTTTGTTTGCATATGATTTTGACCACTAACAAATGTGGTTCTAGATTTGACATAACACAAATATTTTACATGAGGTCTGAAATATATTTTACACATTTATATACACATTACTCTAGTCTTCAGTGTCGCATGATCCTTCAGAAATCATTCTAAAATGCGGAATTGGTGCTTAAGAATAATTTCTTACAATTATATGTATATTTCTGTGGATATTTGTATAAATGTATATTTCAAAATAACAGTATTTATTTGAAACATATATTTTTTTGTAACATTATAAATGTCTTTACGATCAATTTAATGCACCCTTCCTGGATAAAAGTATTAATTTCTTTATTTTTTTTTATCTTACTGGTCTCCACATTTTGGTATTGAATACTAGATAGCCTAGATAACCTTGTATGTTAAACAACCACATGGTAATGCTTATTTTTGCATATCCATGTTAATTAAAAGTTAAATAATATTATCATAATATTATCTATTATGTACGACTCTAAATTCTGATCGGATGTGCCATGTTCAATGCCGTTGCTGAATATTTATATCCACATCAGTGGCTGAAACTAAAAACACTTTGTTACATTTCTGTTAGTTCTTTAATGCCTTGCTTGGCTTTTTTTCCTTTTCTTCCATGTTTCGAAGTTGTTCTCAAAAATATATACACAAATTTATCATAATAAACAATGATTGACAACATTTCTTCCAGTCGTACAGTCTGTACCGCCACACAATCCTATAATCAGATCTGTGCTTTAGACCTTGCAGCATAAATGAAGCCAATGAAGCCTCATATCTGACTATTGGAAGTGACATGAGGGGGGGGGGGAGAGGTGATTATAACCAGAGGAAGGACAACCTCTGTCAGCTAGAAGACACTCAGAAATGTTATAATCATCTTTGACATCCTCCACAAAATCAATCAGAGTTCCTGAAATAGCTCAGAGACAGCGTCCTCATCCACTTTTATTAAGCAGCACAAAGAGCGCTGACATATATTTTGTCACAGAGTCACAAAGGTCCACAGAGATCTGGATGATACCCGACGTCGCTTACCGGCACATCATCGAAGGTGATGTCAGTGACGTTGTTGTTCGGGCAGCTCTGCCAGGAGTTGTTCAGGCGGAAACCAAAAGCGCTTGTGTGGCGTCCGTCAAGAGCTATGAATTTGCGGAATGTGCAGTTCTGGACGTTGATCGGCCCGTCGTAGATTTGCATTCCGCGAATAGGGAAGTCCCTGTAGGGCAGAGGGGCGATGACATCACTGAACTGGTTTGCACTCATCAAATATCACACAAGATGGGACATTTGCTCAATGTAATGCAATGGACAGAGAAAAACATTTACTAAATCAACCGAAATTATATTTTCTGAGAAACTAGTTGCACTAAATAGAATAACACTATTATTTTTGCCTTGTCTTGAGAAAAACCTTGAGATAACTTGATTAAGAATGTTGTTATACTATTATTATTTAAACAAGACGGAAAAAAATTATGCATTACTTGGAATAAAGCGCACTGCTTTTCCTCTTTCTACTTTCTTCCTCATTTTGAACAGCTACAACTTTCTGTCCGAGTGGTAGAAACTCACCAAATATTGCATGCATGAAGGGTCTGAGTTTAATTGCATTTTATGTAATTTTGGGATGTATGGGATGAATGGTTGCCTAGCAACCAGCAGTTACATTTTGAACATTCTAAACGTCAGCCCAGCTGCCCTGTCTAAAATGAACGGCCCTTCTCATGGGTAACAAATTTGCCCATAAGTTTCTCAAGTTTTTAGGGGCCAAGCACTGAAGGTGCGGGCACCTATTGTATCTGTTCCCGTTCTTATTCTTCTTTTTCTTTTTCTTTTTCTTTTTCTTTTTTTTCTTTTTCTTCCGACTGGGCGTCTATGGCAGCCTATAGAACCGTTTGCGGGAAACTTATACAAATTGGCACAGTGATAGAGGACAGCCTGAACTATCACCATAGCAAATTTGGAGTCTCCAACTCATTCCCTCTAGCGCCACCAGCTGTCCAAAGTTTCACTCATGTTTATGCTAATAACTTTTGAACCACAAGGGCTAGAAACAACATTCTTTTTTCCTCTGATTCCTGAGCTCACGACGATTCGACTGCACCCTATGACGTCATTTTCCGTCATAATAGTTTTCCCGCCATTTTGAATTTTCCGAAAAACCTACTTTTTCGAACTCCTCCTAGGCCGTTGCTCCGAATTTCACGAAAAATGAACCAGATCATCTCCAGACTATGACGACCAAAAGTTATGGAATTCAAGTTGATTCGAATTACCGTTCTCGAATACCGCGCAAATAAATTTTACGTAGCGCTTGCAAAAACAGACGTAAGGCCGTATCTCCACAACGCTTTATCGGATTCAGACCAAATTTGGTACATGTCGTCACAAGCATGACCTGAGGTTACTTGCTGCGTTTCGGCGCAGCGCCACCTACTGGTCCGGAGATATGAATAATTTATGTTTTTGCTTATAACTTCTGAACGGTTTGTCCAAAAATCACAAAAGTGGTCTCGTTAGATTCAGGGCGTCGTGCTGAGTTGACTGATATTCAATTTTCCCATATCGGCCATTTTGGCTGTCGGCCATTTTGAATTATGTGCTAAAATGCTGTATTTTATGAACGCATGAACGTATCGTTACGAAACTCAGTATGGGTCATCAGTACAACGCCCTAAAAGTACTCAAAAATTTATGAGACAGCGCCACCTTTTGGTCAAAAGTTATAATGAAATTTCCAAAAATGCTAATAACTTTTGAATAAATTTGCCTATAGTAATGACACTGATCTCAATAGATTCCTTGGGTTATGCTGAAAACATAGATACCAATTTTGCCATAGTCAATCAAAGTTCCTGTCCGCCATCTTTATTTTCTTTTAAAACCTACTTTTTCGAACTCCTCCTAGACCGAACGTCCGATTTTCACCAAAATCGGATCGTGTCATCTCCAGACTGTGCCGAGTAAAAGTTATGGATTTCGTGTCGATAGACAAAACCGTTTTCGTATACCGCAGTGGCAAAGTTGAGGCATGATGCCAAAATGACTATTCAGGCTTTATATCTGCAATGCCTTGACATATTGACACCAAACTTTGTATGTGTCATTGTCACTTCACTCTGACCACATCACATCAGTTTCGTAACTGCGCCACCTATTGGTCGAAAGTGATAATCATATTTTTAGTTATTGTATGTGATTTTTCAACCATTTTGCCAAAATTCATCTTCAAATGTCTTTAATTGCTCCTTGCTGCAGTGGGTCTCACACTCCCAGCCACTTTGGCATGTCTTGTCGTCTTGCTTGCGCTTGGCCCCGGTGATTGCTGCTTGCAGCTATATTTATTAGGGGCCAAGCACTGAAGGTGCGGGCACCTATTGTATCTGTTCCCGTACCAAAAATAATTCTTCTTCTTCTTCCGCTCTGGGAGTCTATGGCAGCCCATAGAACCGATCGCGGGAAAGTTGTAATGGTTTGACATTCGGATAGAGGACAGTCCCAACATTAAATACACCAATTTTGGTAAGTCTAAGTCATTCCCTCTAGCGCCACCAACTGTCCAAAGTTTCACTCATGTTTATTCTAATAACTTTTGAACCACAAGGGCTAGAAACAAAATTCTTTTTTCATCTGATTCCTGACCTCGTGACGATTCGATTGCACCCAATGACGTCATTTTGCGCCATGAAAAGTTTTCCGCCATTTTGAATTTTCCGAAAAAGCTACTTTTTCGAACTCCTCCTAGGCCGTTGCTCCAATTTCCATGAAAATTGAATCAGATCATCTACAGACCATGCCGACAAAAAGTTATGGAATTCAAGTTGATTCGCTTAGCAATTTTCGAAAAAACCCACAAACAAATTTTACGTAGCGCTTGCGAAAACAGACGTAAGGCTGTATCTCCGCAACGCTTTGTTGGATTCAGACCAAATTTGCCACATGTCATCACAAGCATGACTTGAGGCTACATGCTGCGTTTCGGCACAGCGCCACCTACTGGTCCGGAGATATGAAAAATGGCTATTTTTGCTTATAACTTCTGAACAGTTTGCCCAAAAATCATCAAATTGGTCTCGTTAGATTCAGGCCAACATGCTGAGTCGACTGATATCCAATTTTACCATGTCGGCCATTTTGGCTGTCGGCCATTTTGAATTTTGTGCTAAAATGCTGTATTTTAAGAACGCATGAATGGATTGTTACGAAACATGGTATGGGTCATCAGCACGATGCCCTGAAGGAGCGTGAGAAGTTTCGAAACAGCGCCACCTTGTGGTCAAAAGTTATAACAACATTTCCAAAAAGGCTAATAACCTTTGAATACATCTGCCTATTGAAATGCCACTGGTCTCAATAGATTCGCTGGGTCACGCTGAGAACATAGATACCAAGTTTGCCATATTTGGCCGAACTTCCTGTCCGCCATCTTGATTTTCAGTCAAAACCTACTTTGTCGAACTCCTCCTAGACCGTTTGTCCGATTTTCACCAAAATCGAATCGTATCATCTCCACACTGTACCGACAAAAAGTTATGGAATTCGTGTTGATTCGTCCAAACCGTTCTCAAATACCGCGCAAACAAATTTTACGTTGTGCTACAGCTACAGATTTAGTGCAAAAGTACTACATCGCCCATAACTCCTACACTCCGTTTGTCCTAGACTCAAGTGTCTCACACCACTGTGATCCCTGGCTCAAGGCGGACAAAATGGCTATCTCCAATTTCGATTTAGGCCAGAAAAAATTTTCTGCTATGTCGAATTTTGTACGAAACCTACTTTTGCGAACTAGCCCTAGGTTTTTCACCAGATCGGAACCAAACCAGTCTAGGACATTTCTCTGGACTCCCTAGATCAATAATTATAAAAAAAAAAAGTTGAACTTTTGCATTTGGGTGGCTGTAACAGGGTCATTTAGAAAAGGGGCGTGGCAAAATACACTAAAAAGCCTATAAATCCCAAATGAAAACTCAGAACTTCACCAAAATTGATGAGCATATGTGTCAGAACATGGTGAGGAAGCATGCAGAGTTTCATGGAGATCGGACCATAGGTGGCGCTATAACTGGCAAAAAGACTTCATTCTTATTAGGGGTTCAAGCATGAAATGCTGAAACCCTATTGTAATTAAGGATTCGTAAAACGCATCGTGCAGGCCAAACCGTAAGGCCTAGAGACGTGGCCAGATGGTAAGCCTCAATTTGGGGACAACCTATCAGAGTATAACCCCGAATGGCCCATAGGTGGCGCTACAGCAACCAAAAGTTCAAAATTGCTCATAGCTCTTAGACCGTTTGTCCCAGGATCAAGTGCCCCATATCGTTGGAATCCTTGGCTCAAGACGGACAAGATGGCTATCTCCGATTTGCCCTTAAGGCGCCAATTTCGAGTAAATTGCATTTTTTTTTTAAACCTATTTTTGCGAACTTATCCTTGGTCTTTCGCCCGATCGGAACCAAACCACTGCAATAATATTTTCTGGAGTCTGACAATAAATAATCATCCAAAAAAATAAAAATTTTAATTAACGGTCGATAAGGGGAACCAAAATCTTTGATGGCACCAGGGTCACTTTTACTAAAATGGTTATAAATTGTGAACCGGAAGAGATTTTTTTGCTAAACTTGGGACACATCTTCGTGAGCTCAATTTGAGATCACTTGAAAAAAATCGCAACAATTGGCCTCTAGGTGGCACTGTAAAACGGTTATAACTTGTGAACGGAAAGAGATATTTTCGCAAAACTTGGGACACATGTTCATGAGCTCATTCTGAGATAGCGTAAAAAAAATCATGACAATTGGCCACTTGGTGGCGCTATAAAATGGTTATAACTTGTGAACGGAATGAGATATTTTCGCTAAACTTGTGACACATGTTCATAAGCTCAATCTGAGTTGACATGAAAAAAATCGTGACAATTGGCCCCTTGGTGGCACTATAACAGTAAAAAAAAATCATGAAAATAGCAATAAGCGCACCCAACCGTTAGTCTACTGAAAATTGGCACACAGTGTCTTTGTCCAGGGTGCCATGATTGTCTATGAGAACATTGGTGTATCTAAAAAAACTCAGTATACGTCATTGGCACAAAGCCTTGAAGGACCCTTAGAAGTTTCAAGGAAGCCCGTGTTTTTTTCACAGGAGTGACCTCCTAAGAATCCTTGCCGAGTCCAACAATACCAAACATGCAAACAAAGGAAATTTGAAAACATTGGTAAATAGCTAACAATAACGCCAAAATGTTAAAATTATGATAGGAACTGACAAAAAAATTAATTAAATCCAATCAATTTCACCCATGGATCATTTTGATGCTCTCACATATTTGAAACGAACAATGATTGATTGTGATGAAATTTGTTTTGAATTGGGACTGACGAATCCCCGTCCATACTGTCAATGACCGGTCGCAAAGACCCGACCACTTTAGTTACTGTTGCTATGTCTGACAAGCGACGCCACTCTCACACCACACCAAGTTCTCACGTAGTGAAAAATACATTGCGGATCAGAAAAAAGACAGACATGTACTTTTGATATGAATTTACAAAGTCTCACCTTTCAAATGTAGTCATTTTTAGAGACATTTAAACAATAAATACCGTTTTGTGACTCCTTAATGTGTCTGACAGATCACAAGGTACTCAAAATATTTTGAAACAGCGTCATAACAAAGTTATAACAAAATAACTAAAACAAAATATAAAAAGTTATAACACAATTTTGGAAATTTTGTTATAACTTTTTATATTTTGTTTTAGTTATTTTGTTATAAAGGCTAATAACTTTTGTATAAATCTGGCTATTGAAATGTCACTGGTCTTAATAGATTCCTTGGGTCAAGCTGGGAACATAGATACCAAGTTTACCTTATTTGGCCTAACTTTATAGTCATATTGAATAGTTAATGTATGTGATTTTTCAACCATTTTGCTAAAATTCATCTTTAAATGTCTTCAATTGCTCCTTGCTGCAGTTGGTCTCACACTCCCAGCCACTTTTGCTCCTTGCTGCAGTTGGTATCACACTCCCAGCCACTTTGGCATGTCTTGTCGTCTTGCTTGCGCTTGGCCCCGGTGATTGCTGCTTGCAGCTATATTTTTTTATTATTTCTATTCAGTAGAGATTTTTAATATGCCATCTTTGGGCAGCCTGAGTAAGCTTGCAAAATTGAATAGATGCATTTTTTTATGTAAACATTAAACAAGATTGTCAATGCAATTGTAAAATTTGTGACTTTAGTGGTTCAGAAATTCAATCTTGTTTGAAAACAGTCATTGGTTTCGGAATTCAGTTTGATGCCACTGGTGCAGAAATTGCACACTTTACCTTTAAAATGTAAAATCCTTTTTACAAACGTTTCTTCTTTTCAAAAAAAAAAAAAAAAATCACAAAAGCAAATTCAAATGACAATGATGGTTGAAGTGTCCAATTAAAGTTCTTTCTAAAAGAAGAATGCTAAAGTTTGAAGAACGCACCTGACACTTGGACAGTTTTCAAAGAGAGAGATAGAGATAGAGAGAGAGTTTGGCTCTCATGGATGCAATAAAGATGGGATTTGTCAGTGATAAATGTGTTTTATCATTCACTTTTTGTACACATCTATGCAAATCCAGGATTTTCTAAGGGAGCAGCGGACAAGGAATATAAAGTGACATGTGTTGAGCTGCAGTATTACAGATGAAAGTCAAGCACATGAAATCCTCAAGCCCTGTCAGGTATAAAGAGTCTAGTGATAAATTGCTCTGAGATGTCAAAGTAAAACCTGGAACTTTGGATTGATTTCCCCCCCAATTGTAAACACAGAACTCACTAAGCATATTTCATCTTTACAGTTTCCTATACCGGCTGGATTCCACTAATTGTGGCTTGCAGCTATATTTGTTTTCACTATTTGGTTTACTGCAAGTGGGGCAGAAACTACACATGAAATCAAACTTTCTTAATACATATTCATCATCATCATCTTTCAAAGAAAAACAGTGCAAACTATTCCTTTTCGACTGACGTTATGATGTCGTCTTATATTTTAACCCATGCCATTCCCCTATGGAGCGTCCAATCAATTCCTGATTAATAAAATCAAGCCTACATTTATTTTTTTACTTTGAATATCTTGCATATCAATGTCATAGAACAGAAGTAAATTAATTGCAAATATAGAATCATACCGACAACGCAACTAAAGTGTGCAAAAAACCCTCTTTTGTAATATTCAATGTTTTAAAAACAATTCTTGCAGTTTATCAAGCCTACAAATAGCTGCGATATCTCAGAACACCTAATATCTGACAACTAATGGGCATATTTTCCACAAAAATGGCTTACAGCACCTTACAAACATTTCTGGGGAAAATGTGGGCATCAATAGGCCAAAGTAAAAACCAAGGTCACACACATTGTTCTCTTTGAAAGGCCACAAAATTTAACAAATGCTTCCCTGAAAACCTTGGTGCACACTTCCACACCATTCGCAACACTTTAAAACAGTGTTTTGTTGTGCATTAGCAAGATAAAGGGAAAAACGATGTTCACAGCACTCACGTTCCTCTCGGTAGAGACCTGCCGAGATGATCGGGGCCGCCCGGTCCCCAGGATTGATCATCCAGGTCGTGCATCCCTCTGTTCCCACTCTCTCCCACAAACAGAGAGTTCTTCACCTCTTGACGGGAGCCGTCGTCATCCGGGAATGTTCCGCCACTGTGCAAGCAAAGAAGCACAAAGTCAGAAAAATGCAGTGCGATTCCTCACCTTTTGAGAATAAACACCACATCTCTGCTGCGTTCTTCTCACCAATAAATTACTTTCACATTCCCACAAAAGCCCAGACTCCTTTACTGCATCTTAAGAAGCCGCCCATATAAGGCATTTTCCAATTACAGGCACCATGCCCTGCGCTATAATGAATTCAGCAAATATGAACATTTCATTTTTAGACTGCTGAAATGTGTGCAAAGAAAATAATAGAATAAAGGAAAAATGGTGATTAGTGGGTTTACCTGGCGAGAGTCAGGCCGATTCCATTATCAGCGAACCTGTGTGCAATTAAGATGAAGGGATACGTCAGTGCTGACCACACGTCATGCACACTGCAATAACGCTCATCGAAATCTAGAGCACACAATCACAACTGACTCGCGCGCATGATTGAAGTCATGTGTCAGAGACGCTAAACAGAAGTAGAGTTTACTTGCCTCATCTGAAGCTATTTTACTGAAGCTATGTTGACACAAGCGTATATATATTTTTTATTTTCAAAATGTAGTGCACTAAAATAATACATTTTTTAATGAAGGCTAAGTGATATTTCATATATGTTGAGGTTTAGTGATAATTCAGTTTCATCATTCAAAAACAGCTGTTTATGTTAAACGTCCCATCTAGATATGATTGATCAAATAAAATAGGCTGCTAAGAAGATGGCCAAACGGCATAATAAATCAAATTTTAGACAGAAGATGGCCACTGTGGCATAACTACCAGTAGGAAACTTAGGATTTTCTAACTTGAGGGCATGCCAATTCAAGAATCAAAATGCTTACTGGCAATCATCCAGCCAAACGTCTCCTCCTCTCAGCCATGCACCATGGTCCTGGTTCTTGTAGGCCACAAAATGGTGGACTAGAGCAGGAACTCTTGGTTTAAAGGGGTCTGCATCCTGGTGTGGGCCGTACCTGCCAAAGAAGAGACACTGGTCCATGCTGGATCTGATGTCTTGTTTTGTTTGCTTGATAGTGTTTATGGTTGCTAAAGTTCTAGCGCACCAGTCATGTGTGTTTCTATAAATCTTTTGTGGGTTTTCAGAGCTTGACAGCCTCAATTTAATTTGTAATTTTTATTGTTTGAAAAAAGTAGCCATGAGGAGTGTGAGTAAATGACAACAAAAATTGTGTTCCTTTAAAACACCAGCGCAGAAGCACCCAATGCTTCAGCAGGAGTGGGAAATTGTAAATGCTAACCTAGCTCCTATGAGGGAGAGGTAGGGTCTCTTGTCCTTCGCATTAGCCTCGGTCGTCTTCACTCCATTGTCGAGGATCATCCCCGCCTACCAAGACACATAAACAGCAAAACATGAAAAACAAGACCTCCTTCATCAGTGCTTTAAATAAACCTGACGGATTTGTTGACATCCTGCAGAGTAACATATACCCAAACTCAAACGATACAACCTTTTGTCACTCTAATAGGATTACCATGCAGATTTTATGAGCACATGTTAATTAAGAGACTATATGCAATATTTGTATTTTTACAAATTCATTTATCACACTAATGAAGCCAAAAAAGGTGAAGAAAATACATAATCCAATACACACACTTTCCCTTGCACACCATCGTTCAAAAACCTGGGGTCAGTAAGATATAATTTTTAAAGAAAGTAATACTTTTGTTCAGCAAGTATACATTAAATTGATCAAAAGTGAAAATAAAGTTAACAACAAATCTGATAAATTAATTAAAATGCATTAAATAAATGATGTTCTTTTGAGCATTCTATTCATCAAAACATCCTGAAAATAATAATAATCTTGGTTTCCACAATAATTATTAAGCAGCACAACTGTTTTCAACATTGATAATAATCAGGAGTAATGATGTTGATAATTCAACTTTGAAACTTAAAATATATTCAAATTGAAAACTGTGATTTTAAATTGTAATAATAGTTCACAATATTACAGTTTTTACTGTAT